>NW_004567179.1:169363-169772 GCF_000260355.1 Condylura cristata | reverse complement strand
GCCCGGCCGCGGGTCTCGGGGGCCACCGCAGGGGTCCCAGGGCAACACGGGCTCGTGTGGACACCGCGGGCCTCTGGCGGGCGGGGTGGGGGCAGCGCGGGCTCGCTGGGCGGCCTCCCGGATGCCAGCCCCGCCTGTCCTGCGCCCTCTCCCCTCTTCCCGCCCCTCCCCCTCCCAAGTTTCGCTGTAGGAGGAAAAAAACTTTCTTGAACTTCCTGGGCTCTAGAGCCCTAACTTCGAAGTTTGCATTAATGTACATTTTTCTTTATATTTAATTTCTCTGACAGCCAAATTACACACCCTTAATTGAATTAACACCAATTAGACCTGAAAGGAGTTGAGGAATGAAATTCGGGATGTTCCTGAAAGCTCTTCCTGCCCGGCCCTGAGCGCGCCAATTAGAGGCGCA
>NW_004567179.1:166340-167510 GCF_000260355.1 Condylura cristata | reverse complement strand
GGGGGCCGGGTGCCCGCGGGCTGCCAGGCTGGGAGCATACCTCGGGACGGGGCTGCCCCTGCGTTCTGTGCCCGAGGGCCGGTTAGGGGTCTCGGTGGGGGTCACCTGCGGCGGCCCGCTGCTCCCTCGCAGCCCGCCGAGAGCCCGCACCCTGCCGGGCGGCCTCACCCCTGCCCTGGCCGCCCCTGCCTCGGCCCAGGAGCCGCCGGTTTCTGGTGCCCCTGGCCGCGGCTCAGACGGCTCCCTGTCTTGCTCAGGGTGCGCAGGGCCTCTGTCCCGGCAGCAGGGGCGGCCTCTCGCACCCGCACCCCGCTCCGCCGCGCCTCCTGGCAGGGACGCTGCTGGGGCCACGGTCGAGCGTGGCCTGGGGGCTTGCGCCCCTCGGCTGCAGGCGCGTGGGGGGGGTTTGGCCCCGCGTGCTCCATGTTGGGTTTCAAGGGTGGTCACTGTGGCTGCCACTGGCCACACAGCCTGGCCACGTGCCCTCGGCGGGCCTCCGGCGGGCCAGGCCAGCAGTGTCCCCCGCGCTGGGCAGCCTCGGAGAGGCACGTTGTCCAGCGCAGACCCGGACGGAGGCTGGGCGCGGGGCGCTTCGGAGCTTGGGCCGCGCCCTCCTCCCGTCAGGCAGGTGCTCCGCTGGCCAGACCGCCCAGGCCTGGGCACCGTCCCCCGTCTGGGGGGTGCCCCGTGCGTGGCGGGCCCTGGGCTTCCGCAGAGGTGCCCTCCTCACCCAGCTCTGCTCCCCGCCCTGCTGGTACCCCCGTGCCCAGGAGCCCACCACGCCCCGCCCGCCAAGCCGCCAGGGGTGGGACCCGCCTGGTCCTGAGGAGCCCTGTGGTCGGGGCGAGGCGCCTGAGCCCACTCCGGGCCTCTGCCGAGCTGCTGCCTCCTGGCTTCCGGCTGAGGGGCTGACTCTGGGGCCCCGGGGGGCAGCGGGCTCCCCAGCGAACAGCAGGAGGAGGGGCTGGGCACGAGAGGCGGGGCTGGGGCGGCCAGGCCGGCTCCGGGGTGCAGACAGGGGAGCGACGTGCACACGGCTCCCCCAGAGCCCGGCCCTCAGTGCTCTGTGCAGTCTTTGGGCGGCCAGCCCAGGCAGGGGTCTGGGCAGCGCTGCCCTGCCCGGGCCACCTCCCCAGGCGGGTGCTGGGGTGCCCCCCAGAGCGGCGTCCT
>NW_004567179.1:163431-164503 GCF_000260355.1 Condylura cristata | reverse complement strand
GCCGCCGAGGGCCCGCCCGCCCCCAGCCTCCGCCTGCCCTGTCCCGCGCCCTCGGCTGCCACCACACTGAAAGGCCCCCGGAGCCCCCCTTTTAAAGTGAGGCTGGTGAGGAGCATTTGAAATGATGATGGAAAACCCGATGCCGGCTTGTCTGGGGGAGGCCCCGGGGCCGGCGGCTTCCTGCGGGCAGATGAAGCCTGTGGGTGCCCACCGCAGACCCGCCGCCCGCCAGGCCATGGCCACATCGGAGGGACCCGCAGTGGGAGGGTGGCCCAGGGTGGGGCAAGGGGGCTCCCTTCCTCAGGGGCAGGCCAGGACCCCGGGCGGCCCTGTGATCAGGGGCCTGGCCGGCCGGCAGGGGACAATCTGTGAGGTGGCCAGAGCAGCCCAGCCCCGAGCTCGGCCTCACTCATGGGTGGAAGAGGATCTGGGCGCCCAGCAGGGGGCTCCGAGGGCCCGCCATGCCTGGACAAGGGCTGCGGTGGGGGGGGGGGGAGACAGGAGCTGGCCTCGGCCGGCCGTGGGCTGCAGGACCGTGGCACACAGGCCTCTCCGCCCCCGCCTCCACACCCATGGGACCCAGGCAGGCCACGGGCCTGGACTGGGCACTGCTCGGGGCCCAGCCTCCCGGCTCCTGGGCGCGGCAGGCCCCACGCTCCCTGCCAGTGCACACAGATGTGGGGTGTAAGATGGCGCCGCTCTGTGGGGACCGGTGCAGCTCTGCCTCCTGGTCAAGGCCCCACCTGCGGCCTGAGCTCCAGCAGTGGCCAGCAACCCTCTCAGGGCCTGGGCGGCTGGGCTGGCACCGAGGAGCGGTCTGGAGCGCCCTGGGCAGAGGCCGGGGAGGAGGCGTGCTGGGACTCCTGGGGCATCCGAGCTGGGCATCAGGAGGAAAGGTGTCCAGTCCAGTGGCCTCGGGAGGCCGGGAAGGAGCTGGGCTCTCGGGAGGGCGCCTCGGTGCTGACGGGCTCCCTGCCCTCCCGGCGGGCGCGCCCCGGGTCGCTGCTGCCTGGCCTAGGTCAACAAGCAGCGTCCAGCGGCTGGCCCCGCCCTGGACGGCCTGCGGCACTCG
>NW_004567179.1:160340-161296 GCF_000260355.1 Condylura cristata | reverse complement strand
GCCAGCGCCCGCCCCGGCCCGGCCCGGCTTTGTTTTACCCCATTAAAAAATCTGTAACGTAAGAGCTCGCTGCGCAAACCGCTTTGTGTGGGAAAGCGCGCCTCGCGGGGCTGCGGAGAAAGGCGCCTTTCAGGGCCGCGCGGGAGGGGCGAGGGCTGCGGGCACCTCTCTCCCGGGCGCCCGGCGCCTGCTGTTTATTTCCTCTAATTCTTGGCGAATGCGGGGGAGGGTGTGGCGGGGAGAAAAGAAATTCAAACATACCATTTGGATTTTAAGGACAGTTTTTGAAAAAGAGCAATTTCCATATATCAACACTTTTTGGTGCGATCCACGAAACATTTTGATATGATTTAGCAAAAACAGTTTCTGCATCAGGAACGCTGCAGCTCCCTCATCTGCATATGTAAAGAATGCAAAATGGAATCGCATTAGGTATAAATTCGATGCAAAAAAAGACGTCCTCGCCACTGCCGCGTTGGGGCGGAGACTCAGATGCACAAAGTGGCCAGTCCAGCGCCGTCCGGCAGTGGCCGAGCTGCGCGGAGCGGGCGGCGATGGGCCTTTCTCAGCCGGACCCCAGGGTGCGTCCCCCGGGCGCGTGGGGTCAGCCGGGGGCTCTGGGGGCTCTGGCGGCCCCGGCCGGCGGGGTGGGGGTGGGGTGGTCCTGGGGCCTCAGAAGCTGGCCTGAGTCCCGGGTGTGGACAGGGGTTCCCCAGGCCCACCTGCCCCTCTGCGGCCCCTCGGTGGGCCTGGCGGCGGGACAGAGGGACGCGTCCTGCCCTGGGCCTCACCGGGGACACTTGGGGCACTCGGGAGGGGCCGTGTGGTCGCCAGGGGACCAGCCGGCGGGGGCGACCCCAGCTTCCCGGTGGCCCACCCCAGGCCCTGCCCTACGGCAGGGCCTCCCCCACAGCCCTCCCCACCTCGCCCTCCTCCCCTCCCCTCCTCCCTCCCCC
>NW_004567179.1:157677-158348 GCF_000260355.1 Condylura cristata | reverse complement strand
TGGGGCTGGGCAGCGCTTCGCCCCGAGGGCCACACGCCGGGCTGAGCGCAGGAGTGCCCGTTTCGCGGTTTGAGCCCGCTTCCAGGAGCAGGCGCGTGAGCTGCTGGCCGGCGGGTGAGGTGGGCAGCGGGCTGGCCTCACCCCGCTAGGCCCAGCTGAGGTGGTGGCTGAGCGTCCAGGCTGGCCGACCTCCAGAGAGTGTGCTGCTGGCCATTGTCCGGTGTGGGAGGCGGCCCGGCGGGTGCGGTCCGCGGGAACGCGGGCGCAGCGGCAGGACCTGGGGGCCGGCGGGGGCGGGGCCGCTGCGCCCCCACCGCCACACCCGAAGCATCAGGGCCGCGTGCTGAGGACGCGGGGGCTCCTGCCTCGGTTTCCCCTTCCCGACGCCTGTCTTCCCTCCAGCGCAAGGGTGCTGGGCAGCCGGTGCCCTCTGCCATGGTGGGTGCTGCTTCTGGGGAGCACTTAGGCCAGGGGGCGTCCGTGCTCCCCCACGCGGGGTCGTGGGTAGGCTGCTGGCCGCTGGGGCGTCCCGGACAGCCGCATGCGGGGCCCCGTGGTGTGCGGGGTCCGGCTTTGTAGCCGCCTCCCAAGGCAGTTTCTCGTTGCTCTGGTGGACACCGGCCTCCCAGAAGTGTCCGCGGGCGGGGGGGCCGCCGCCCCCAGCCCACCCC
>NW_004567179.1:154123-156128 GCF_000260355.1 Condylura cristata | reverse complement strand
GCGGGGCCCCCGCCGCAGCCAGCGTGACAGCACGGCTCACCCCGCCCAGGCGACGCGCCCCAGGCCCTAAACGGAGACACTAGGAGGCGCCGCTGAACGCCCAGGCCCGTCCTGTGCACCAGCCCCGGGCCCGGAGCCAGGGCAGCGCCCGTCCGCTCGGCAGGGCTGTCCGTGACACGCGGGAGTCCTCCAGACCTCCAGACAGGCGGGCACTCAGGGGAGATTCACGGGCGCACGGAGGGGCCACGAAGCGCATCTCTGAACAGGGTTTAAAGCTGCGGTGACTCGGGGCAGTTTCGCCGCAGAGCAGACGGACATACTGACAGGCCGGACAGGAGCCCCCAAACGGAGGAGCCCAGCCCAGGGTCGCGAGGGTGAGTGTGACATTTCAGCCACCAGGAAGAGGGTCCGTCTGGACAAAATTCTGGGCACTCGCTTAACGTCTGGAGCGAAACAGTTGCTCGCTCTGTATATTATATGGAAACAACAATGGGCGGAAAGATTGCATGTAAAAATATAGTCATACAGGTGGCCATATAATCTCGGGATACAGCGGCATTCTGTTATTTATGCTTACGGAACTGGGGTGCAGGCCCAAGGTGCGGGGCGGTGAGGCTCCCCCAGAGACAGAGTGGGGAGCAGGACGGGCAGATCGACGAAGCCCACTGCTGAGGGGGCAGCGGGCGGGTCGGGAGGGGTCTGCCGCGCCCTGGGGTCACCCCCGATGGGCATCGAGCTCCGCGGTGCGGCGCTGCTGCGCCTCAACCCTTTGCACCCCCAGCGAGGGCCAACAGCGGCGCTTGACACGAAAAGGGGCCAGCGGCAGCTTGAGGGATTTGACACCAAGAAATAGTTGCTGACTTTGACAAGCCAGCGTCACAGCCAGGTGAAAACACGTGACCCACGTGGGCGCTGGCTCCGATGGCCGCTACAGAGTGCGGCCGGGCAGCCCGGGAGGAAACCCAGAGGCGATGCAGAAAAGCGGAAACACAAAGGGCGGCCTGCGGCCAGTGCGCACCCTTCGAGCAGCTGGTGGACCCCGGATAAAGCGGATGTCGCGTCTGCCGGCCTGGCGGGGAGCGGGCTCAGGGCGGCTTGGCCTCTGGCGCTTCGCTGAGTGAGGCTGCGGCCGCCTCCCCAGGAGTCCCTTGCCGGTGGCCGTGTGAGCATGGAGGCGTGCCCCGGCGGACAGCAGCGTGTCCTTGGCAGTTGCGAAAAACGAGAAAACTGGGGCCCTCCCTGGTGGGCAGCGGTGAGGACGCAGCACTGCACGCTGGCCACGGCCGTTTCGGCGCGAGTCCGATCCCAGCCCGGAGGTGACCCCAGGGCGCGCAGGCCCCTCCGGACCCGCCCGCTGCCCCCTCAGCAGTGGACCTCGTGGATCCGCCTGTCCTGCTCCCCGCTCTGTCTCCGGTGAAGCCTCTCACCGCCCCGCACCTTGGGCCTGCACCCCAGGTCTGTGTGCATCAAGAAATAAATCCACCTTTAAAAAATGAAAAAAACTAATGTTCGTTTGAAAATGTAAATGAAGACCAGTCCCGCTGGTCAGCCATAGCGGCTGCTTATACTCCTGAAAGGCATGAACGAAGTTTACAGCAGAACGTGCTGGGAGAATCGCCCCCACTGGACGCTGCGGGCGAGGCTCGGGGTCACGCAGCTCCGGCCCTGCGGCCTCTGGCGCGCTGTGCCCTCGGCCTCTGGGCGGACGCCCGAAAGCAGCCTGTGATGGCGACCCGGCATGGGCAGGTTCCTCTCCCGGGGCTTTCAGGGCCTCCCGGTTCCCGGGCCTGCCCCCTTCCCGGGCCGGCGGGAGCGCTCCTGCAGCCCTCCTGGGCGCCGGTGGGGCACACTCATCTTGGTGGGTGTCCTCTTTGTGGGGCTGCCCACGCACGGGCGAGGGCGGGGCTGTCTGGGGTGGGGGGCCGTGAGGTCAGTCCTGGGGCGCCTCTGCAGGCTGCAGCCAGCGCCCCCCCATGGCCTCTGGGGCGCAGGGCTGGGCGCTGGG
>NW_004567179.1:151326-151847 GCF_000260355.1 Condylura cristata | reverse complement strand
GCAGTCCCGCGGCGCGAGCTGCCTTTGTGGGCGGGAGAGAGCTGGGCCGAGCGCCGCAGCCGCGAACACGTGTAGCCGGCGCTGTGGGCGCCGCGGGGAGCGGGGATGAATGGCCACCCCACAATAGCCTGCGTTGTTGATGTTTGTTAAAATAAAGATATTCAATTTATAACAAAAGGGATTAAAAGCTTAATTCATGCCTGTGTTAATATTTGCCTGCGAGCGCGCAGATAAATGTCGCGGCACCTTATCACCGCGAACACCTGTGCGCGCCGGCCCGCCGCCATCTCCGCGGGACCCGTGCTCTCCGGGGCTTCAACTTTCATTCCCAAAATAATGATATCATTCATGTACAGGGGGAGCCGGGCTCGCGCGCCCCACCCCGCCCCCGGGCTCGCGGCTCAGCTACAGAACCGGATTAACTGCGGCGGGGCTCCCGCGCCGGCCGTGAGCAGCCCCGCGCCGCCTGTCAGCTGAGTCCCAGTGCAAAGGGCCCAGGAGAGCTGCTCCTCGCGAAGGGA
>NW_004567179.1:149520-149989 GCF_000260355.1 Condylura cristata | reverse complement strand
GCCCGCGGGGCCTTGGGAGGGCAGGACGGTGCCAGCGGCGTGTGGGTCTGGCCCCGGCTCCCCACTCTGCCCCTCACGGAGCTGGCACGCTGTGGATGGCTGCGCTAGTGTGGGGCGCAGGGCCACCCCGCGCTGAGGGACGCTGCCCCGCCGCCCCCGCCCGCTGGGATGTTGCTTCCGGCCAGGGCGGCCGAGGGGGCAGTTTTGCAGATAAGTGCGTGGGGAGCCGTCTGCCCCCCTTCCCCTCTTTCATTTACACAGATGACTTTTCCTTTAAACACGGGAACTTTTGTGATGCTAATGAGGCAGGGACCATTTCCAATCCAATTTCACCTGGGTCAGCAGCTGCCCGCGGCCCCGGGGGCCTGCTTGTCTCTGAGCTGTAATTCACTGGAAGCCGCGTCCACTCCGGGCTCATTACATTTGCAGCGATAGCGCAGATATTTCATCGGCCGCCGAGCGTGGCCCC
>NW_004567179.1:122692-123629 GCF_000260355.1 Condylura cristata | reverse complement strand
GCGCACAGGCGGGCGCGGGGCTGTGGAGCGGCGCTCGGGAAGTGGCCACTTAGCGTAACGTCACGAGGATTTCCCCGTGTCATTAAACACTTCTCAAGAACCGTTCTCAGAGGTTACGCAGTGGAGCCGTATAAATGCCCGGTCACTGATGTCAAGCTGATTTATTTTAAAATCATTCTCTCGACGAGCATTTATTTTCCCCTGATGCTTGCGATAAAACCTTAATTTACATTCTTGGTCAGAAACTTAATGTAGATTTCTGATCATCTCCTCAGGGGAGTCACGCAGCAGACCTGCTGAGCCAGCGGGAAGCGCGTCCACTCTGCGGCGGAGGTCGGCGCCAGGCCCCAGGCCAGCCCTCAGGTAGGGAAGTGACTCCTCGCTGCGCTGCGCCTTTTTAAGAGTCTTTGCCGTTTCGGCTCACAAAAACAAGCGGCAGCTGGTTCTGCGTGATTCCCTGGGCCGCGGGGTCCGGCGCTCCCGGACGGCGACTGGCGCGGTCCTGCTTCCTGGGCTGCCTGGCCGCTGGCTGGCGAGCCGGGCCGGGGGGTCACCGCCGGCCGCGGCTGCTCTCAGTGTGGGTTGGTCACCGCCGGCCGCGAGAGTCGGCGAGAGTAGCCTGTTTCGGCTGTCAAACCCAGAACGTCTCCCTCTGGTTTTTACTCGGACGCTAAATCCGCCTTTGCGCCGGACATTGCTGCCCGGGGCTTGTTGGCCCCAGTCCCCTGAGGGCTCGTCCGGGTCGCGACTGTCTGCAGCTTGTTTAGGTCCTGGCGAGCCCAGGTGGCCAGATGCTGCCTGACCGGCGGTGCTCGGCCCGGTCCGGCGGAATCTGACACGGACGTCGGCCTCTCGCCACGGACTTAAAATGCTCGTGTCCGAGAGCGCGGCCAGTGCTGGCCCTGCGTTTAGTCTCCGCTGAGCTCTGCGCCCGGCC
>NW_004567179.1:118890-120325 GCF_000260355.1 Condylura cristata | reverse complement strand
GGGCAGGGTAGGCGCCGCTGCCGCCCCTCGCAGCGGCCGGGCCTCCCGGCTGGGCACTAGCGCACACAGACACTAGCCAGATTCCCCGCACCCTCAGTGTGGACTCGGGGAGGGAGGGAGGCGCCGGGTAGCAGGGGGCGGCTTTAATTGGCGTTTTAATGATTCCTTATTTCCCTCTTCTGGCCACTTTTTTTTTTTTCAGGAAAAAAACCTTAAAACAGAAAGGTTAATCTAACTATACATTTTAAGCTTTTAAAGGCCCTATTACAGGACTTATTATGCTAAGAGAAGCTACCTGGGCCCCTCCGCCGTCCCACTGTAATGGGCCACTTAGCGCCTGGCCAACACCCGTTATTGCTATGTAAATTGGATGCCTCACAATTACTATAATACGTGTGAAATTCCACTTATTATCTCTTTTAACATGGAAACTTTTATCACTTAACTCGCTGGACAGAATATTTGAGCCATTTGCAATCATTAGAGCTTTTTTTTTTTTTTTTTGCTTGGTCAAATCCTTGCGGGATTATTCTTGGGAAAAGACAGCGAATAACGTTCATCGAAAGAAAACAGCAATTTTAAATATAGAAGGGCATCGGGAAACTTCGCTTTACGGCAGATTCAACATCAAATCTCGCGTCTTTGTACCGCAGGCCAAGCTTTTATCTCTAAGCGATTTATACAGCCCAGCGGGCGCGGGATGAGCCTGCCAGATAAACAGACAGTGGGGGCGCGGGCCGCGCCGCCTCCCGACTTGGGGTCCCCCGGCAGGGCCAGGTGTTTGCTGACTGTGGGCCCACGTGGCGGCGGCCGAAAGGGAGGGACCGAGGCAGACGGACGCGGGCTCCCAGAGCGGCCGCCGCCGCCAGGACCCACCTGGACAGGTGCGCGCCCCGAGGCCGCTGCCCGGGCTGGACCGGGCAGGGCAGCCCCTGCTCTCGGGCGGCCTGCGGCGTCCGGTAAAGTGGCGAGGAGCAGGGGCGCCGGACTCCCGACGGCAGCTCCGCCGCGCCTGGTGCGGGTGTCCGAAGCTGGGGTGCGCTCTGGGGTGCGCTGTGTGCGGCGCCCCTCGGGGCTCCCCTCCGCCGCTGGCTGCTTGTTCCCAGCTTGTTCCCAGCCTGAGCGGGCAGAGCCACACAAGCCCCGGAGAAGATGGGCGGCCCTGGCCTGTGTGCACCTGCTTCGGTTACGCCCGTAAGGAAAAGATACTTACTTTCCCACCGAAAGCTGAAAGCAAAACAGTTGTCATTTTCCTCCTCCTGGAAGCCACTCACATTTTGATAGTGATCTTGACAGCCTGGGAGATTCGGCCTGCGATGTGCACCCCGGCTGTGGGGGTGAGCCCATGGGGAGTGAGGGTGTGTCGGGTGGGGGGGCCGGAGGGGGAGCCGGGGAAGAGCCTGGCCACGCTCGCTTTCGGCTGCAAGTGAACCTC
>NW_004567179.1:117282-118571 GCF_000260355.1 Condylura cristata | reverse complement strand
CCCCTCCCAGCCTGTCCGCGCCCCCAGGCCCCACAGGGCGCCGCACATGGCCCTGCCCACCCCACGGGGCTGCGCATGGAGCGAGGGCGCGGCCCCCGCTTGCGCTTCTCCCTCCGTAAAGCTGTCGCGGATGTCTGAGCCCCACTTCAGGTGTGCGTGGGAGGTGACACCCACTTAACTGTGGGGCCAGGGCGGCGACTGGGGAGCGGGGGCCCCACGCCCCCAGAAGCGCCCTCCGCTGCTGGCCTCTGCTCCTCAAGGCTGTCTCCAGGCGCCTGTCCACGGGGTCACTAAGGGCTTCCAGAAAGGGCAGCAAGAAGCCAGGTCCGGGACAGATGCGAATTGGGCCCCCCCACTCGCCCGCACACCCCGCGCACCTGCACACACCCCAGCACACACACCTGCACACACCCACACCCCCTCACCTGCACACACACCTGCACACACTCCGGCAGGGTCTGGGGATCGTCACAAGGAGCGGGCGCCCCTACAGGGGACACAGCTTCTGTTGTGCTGAGCGGGGCTCCCCCACTGGGCGGGGCTCCCCCACTGGGCGGGGCTCCCCGTTGGGCGGGGCTCCCCCACTGGGCGGGGCTCCTTGTTGGGCGGGGCTCCCCCACTGGGCTGGGCGGGGCTCCCTGTTGGGCGGGGCTCCCCACTGGGCGGGGCTCCCTGTTGGGCGGGGCTCCCCACTGGGCGGGGCTCCCCACTGGGCTGGGCGGGGCTCCCCCGTTGGGCCGGGCTCCCCACTGCGCTGGGCTCCCCCACTGGGCGGGGCCGACCATAGACAAAGAAATTGCAAGGGCTGCTGCACTGACTCGAGTGACGATGCCTCCTGGAGACCTCGGTCAGCGCAGTGGACGTCAGGTGTGAGAGTGAGTGTAGGGGCGGTGGGGGACGAAGAGCCTCCCTGGGGGTCACGCCACGGACACAGGAGAACCAGCTGGACGGGGTGCTGCCCCGCGGCGAGCCTGCCACATACGAGGGGCTGAGGATGCCAACCTCACCTCTAGGGCAGGTGGCTGCCTAGGAAATGAGGGGCTCACAGTTGGCCTGCGCCCTAGAAACTGGGATACCCCTGGCCCTCAGTGCACGTCAGAGGTCGGTGACTGCCCCGTGCTATCCCGCAGTGGGGGCGCAGCGGGGAGCCCGGTCCTGGCCTGGCCGCCTGGGCGCTGCCTCGGGGGTGCAGGTCGCTTGGCCCCTGCCCCAGACGCACCGGCCTCCACCAGCCACCAGGGGACCGGCCACAGCGTCTGAGTGCCAGCGCGGGGCTGGGGTTGGGGGTC
>NW_004567179.1:113838-114508 GCF_000260355.1 Condylura cristata | reverse complement strand
GGCCTCCCGCGCTGATGGATTATTCGGCGCCTTATCAAAGCCGCGCCAGCTCCTCATTAATATATAGAGCGCGCCGCGCGCCTCTATATATCATTGTCGTCCGCGCGGGGAGGGCCGATCCGTCAGCCATTATCAGCTAGTCAGCAGAAGGAAGGCAATCAGGGCTGACGGGGAGAATCGCGGGGGATCAGGAAGGTTAAATGAGGCTGGCAGTCGTGATAATGATGATTATACTATAAATTAAGATATGATGATAAAGGAGAATAAAAGACACAATCTGAAGCAATATTTGGTTTAACATGTCTCTCTTTTTCGTGGCTGTTAAACGGCCATAACATTTATCACACCGAACAAGAATGGACGTTTAACTACCCAGATAACGCGGCCGCATCAGATTGAAAGCCCAACAAGTTGTGATTACGGTGTCAGGCACTTTCCACGGGTGGAGAGAAAACCGGGAGATAGAGCGTGTGTTATAATCACTCATGCATTATTCTGTGCAATGAAAAGAAAATAGATCTATTTTAGAAATGCCTTTCAGCCTTCTAGAGGGAGCCACAGGCAGCCGCCACCGCGCTCCGCGCACCCTTCTATCCCGAGACAATGGACGGTCTGGGCCGGCGCCCTGGCCGGTGCGGGCACTGGCGGTCAGCACCGCGGCGGCGGGACC
>NW_004567179.1:90493-90996 GCF_000260355.1 Condylura cristata | reverse complement strand
CCCCCGCGGCCCGCGGGGCCGCCCGGCCCGGTGCGGTGAAGGGTTGCGTCAGCATTTCTGCTCTGAATTCCTGTTTTCAACGATTTATAATGAAGCATCTTTTGAAAATGGTTTCAGCTGTCTGAGCTCTGAGCAGTCAAGAGAATAGACCCGAGGCTTTTTAGCGCTCGCTCCGCTAACTATGAAATCGTTGATTTTTACAAAACATATTTAGCAAATTGTTAAAAGTATTGGCTAAACACAGCGTTTCATAAATGAAATGTCGAAGTGATCAAGACGTTGAACTTTAAAATCATCTGCTTTCGCTGAAAGTGCCTTTTTTACAAAGTTCAGTAAGAATTTTTAACATAATTTTGTACAACACTGTAAGCGCATCGCCCCTGTTGTAAGTATCACGCCACCGCCCTTCTGATTACCTGGTCACACGTGTGGTCAGCCTGCGAAGAACTGGCTCGCAGGCTGGCCAGCGGCAGGCGCTGCAGGGCGGCGCCTCGGCGCGGGGC
>NW_004567179.1:84515-85032 GCF_000260355.1 Condylura cristata | reverse complement strand
AGTGGGGCCAGGCGGCAGTGAGCAGGAGTGTGGCCGCAGCCCGCGGCGGGCAGGGGGTTCCCAGCGCCCCCAGGCCCCAGGAGAGGGGCGAACTGGCAGGAGCAAGTTGGGGGGCTGGGCAGTCCGCCCCTCCCGTGGCTCGGGGATCGCGGGCCGGCCAGCCTGCTGCGGGGGCTGCAGGGGGCGTGGGCAGGGCAGGCCACGGGGGGCTGTGCCCACAGAGGCCCCGCAGGACGCCGGGCTGCGCTGGACAGCGGTGGGGGGGCGGGTGGGGGCTTCTTGTTTTCACGTCGCGAGCAGCGAGGGCTGGGGAGACCCTGCGGGGCGGCACCCGGCTCGCGCCCCGCTGAGGAAGCAGCTCAGGGGCTCCCCGGCGCCGTCCTCCCCCCAGGGTCCTCCTGCCCGCTGGCCAGCGCCCCCCGCCCTGCGGCTGGAAGCCGGCAGCCCTCAGGGACCCGCCCAGCCTGCACCCCGTGCCTGAGGGGGGCTTGGACCCGGGGTGGGGCGCCTGCCCCGG
>NW_004567179.1:83071-83665 GCF_000260355.1 Condylura cristata | reverse complement strand
CGCTGCGGCCCCATGGCCCTGCCGGGACCGATCGGCCGGCGCCGGCCGCGAGACCTGCCCTGGCTTGTCCAGCGCTGTGTGGTCAGCAGGACACAGCTGGGCCCCGCGTGGTGGAGGACGCCTCTGGGGTGTTCCAGCTGCTGTCGTGGCCCCCACGGAGGCCGGGCCGCCGCAGCGCCCCCCATCGGCCGTGGGGAACCAGAGCCAGGCTGGGGTGGGCAGCCGCCGGGAGGCCGGCCTGCAGCGGCCCTGAGGCTGGACCTCGGCCCCTCCCGCTCTGCTCTCGTCCAGCGCTGGCCGCCGCTCACGGCTGAGCCGCCTCGGACACTCTTCTGCGTCTCAGCCTCGCTGTCGCCCGCGAGACGCCGCAGTCTGGGCCTGGGCTCCGGGCGGTGGGCAGCGGGGCCCAGCCTGTGGGTGCCGCCCAGGGCCGTGCACGCGTCCAGGGAGCACCCGCCTGCTGGTGCTGCTCTCTGGCGCGGCCACCGCGCTCCGGGCACGGGCTCCCTCTCCATGTCCAGATCCCGGGGTGACCGGGCAGTGGGCTCAGCCTTGCAACTGGGCTGTCCCGCAGAGCCTCCCATCCCCCCGCCT
>NW_004567179.1:81090-82221 GCF_000260355.1 Condylura cristata | reverse complement strand
AGTAACAAGTGGAGGGAAGGGGGAGTCCCCGGACGGGCGGCCTGGAGGCGGAGGGGCAGGAGGCGCCGCCACGGAGCCAAGGCAGGCTGGCCGGCGGGAGCGGGCAGGGCGCCAGGCTCTGCAAAGGGGCGGGGCTGGGGCACGGGAGGATTAGCAGGGAGCTGTGAGGCCGCGGCGAGGCCGGCGGAGGGTCTAAGCGCCTGGGAAAAGGCAGGGGGGGAGAGCCCGGCTGGCGCTGCAGTGAAAGCCCGCGGCTGCCGGGCGCCCGGCCAGCGGCCCTGCCCGGCTGTGGGCCGCGACCTCTGTGGTGCAATCAATGTCCCGCCAGCGCAGCTCAAGGGACACGCGGTCAATGGCCACCGGGGCTTCCCTCCAGAGGGTCCGTGTCCGGGGCGGACGGGCAGCCTGCCGCTGGGTGCGAGGAGCCGCGCAGAGCTCAAGACAGCCGCTTCCGGTTGACCTTCACCAAGGTCAACGGTGGCTTTTAAACCTGCAGGACAGTCCGTGTCCGTGTCCGAGGGTCCCCGGAGCCTGACGTGTCTGCCACACCTCCGGCCGCAGCCTGGGGCAGAGCCAGGCCCTGGGCGCAGCCCCTGGGGGGCGGGGGGCATCCAGAGATCCAGAACAGGCTCCCCGCCTGCGGCAGGAGTCCGGGTACGAGGCAGAGGACGGAGGCCTCAGGCCTCACCCTGGTTTCCTGCAGCGCGGGCAGTGCCCAGACCTGGGGGCCGCGACTGCGCCCGAGGGGGCCGGGCCGGCGTCTGAAGGCTCAGAGGGCCATGGAGCAGCTGGCAGCACACGCGGGAGCATTGGCGGCCGGTGGGGAACGCGTCAGCCCGGAGGCCAGGAGCGGGGACCAGGCCGAGTGTCCAGCAGGAGCCCATGGAGAGGCCCAGCCTAGCCCGATGGCCTGCGGGCGGGGCGACACCCCACAGACCGAGGGGTCGCCCCCGGGCCCGCAATCTCCAGGAGCCGGCCCCTCCCGGCACACAGGCACTGCTAGAGCTGCCCGCCGGCAACTCTGGGCTCCGTGGCGGCCGCAGGCCAGGTGCCCTCGCCAGGCAGGCACATGCCCTCCTGCGCCCCGGGCGCAGACGGACACCCGCATGTCCCTGAGCCCAGCGCAGGGCA
>NW_004567179.1:79684-80359 GCF_000260355.1 Condylura cristata | reverse complement strand
CAGGTGGGCCAGGAGGGCCGCAGCCGGCTCGGGCTGTCCAGCGGGCGAGGCGGGCCGAGGCCCCTGCGTCAGTCTGGGGCCAGTTCAGGCGTCGCTGGGGGCAGGGACGCGGGAGCCGCACTGGGGCTTCCAGACTGCGCCGCTTGGCTTTGGCTCTGACGCTGGTGTCTCCTCCGTGGAAGGTTCCAGAAGCTGCCAGCAGAGCTGGGGCGCCAGTGCTTCCATGGTGAGGCCTCCACACCCCTCTGGTCCAGTGGAGCCAGGGGCAGAGGACGCGGGCGGGGCGCACCCCTCCACCGGCCGTGCCCGCGGGAGCCCGGCAGGGCGTCATCCATGGGGCGTCCCACCCCGCGCAGACCAGCGGCGGCGGGGCGCGGGGGGGACGCTGCCCGGCCGGGCTTTGTTCCGCAGCGCACAATGGACACCACACTCTGGACGTGGCTTCAGAAAGGGAGTCAAAACAGTGGTCCGAGCCTTTGTGTGACTTCGCCACACCGCACTCTCCGCCGCTCCGTCGGCCGCTCCCATTATGCCGCAAATCAAATAAACCTCAGTGCGCAGTGCGGGCAGCCGGCGGCTCCAGGCACCGCCCGGGCGCCCACGAGCTGCCCGCACTGCAGCCGGCCCTGGTCCAGGAGCAGGAATCGAGGGCTTGGGAAGCTGGGGCCGCCCGTC
>NW_004567179.1:78319-79120 GCF_000260355.1 Condylura cristata | reverse complement strand
CCCCAGCCAGCGCCGGCCTCATCTAAAATGCAGGCAGCTCGGGCCAGCGGGCCTGTGTTCCAACAGAGACGTCCCCCTGCGTCCAAGTCAGAGGCCGGCGAGGGCCCGAGCCAGAGGGGCCCAGCAGAACCAGCAGGTTCATCTTTTATTACCAAAGAAAGACTTGAAACAGCCCCGAGAAATTTCCTTCCATTGTCTAGGAAAATTCTCTGTAATTTGCCCCCGGGGACACGGAGGCCGGGCCAGGCGCCCCTCCTCCCCGCTCCCCTCTCGGTGAAATGTCTCGGGGTCCCCGGAGGCCCGCGTGGCCGGGGACCTGAAGGTCAGGGCTGCCCACTGCGGCCTGACTTTTAAGCTAAAGAGGTTTTTCTTTCTCTTGCCGCTTGTCAGGGCTGACCTGGCGGCTGAGGGTGGGCCTGCCCTGAGGGAGGGTTAAGTGAGATTACAGGCCGGCTCAGGCCTCCCCAGGACGTTAAATTGCCATTTCACGGTCAGCTTTATCTGCATCTATCGGGGAGATCTGCTGTTTTGCGCAGCCTAATTGGCCCTGTGTGCAGGGGTTTTCGGGAGGTGGGGGCAGGCCAGCTCGCAGTGCTGAATTATTTAGGGCGCGGGCTGGCAGAATGTCAGTGGGAATCTGCTCTGCGTCTGTTTTCCTCCCGCGCGGGAAGCTTGTGAATGGGCAGGAGGCAGCGCTGCGCGCCGACTGGCTAACGGCTCCGGAGGGGCTGGTGCCGCTGCTTGGGGGCCAGACGCACGGGAGCAGTTGCCATGAGCTTATGTGCGGGTGGGTCGGGGGGC
>NW_004567179.1:75046-76237 GCF_000260355.1 Condylura cristata | reverse complement strand
CCACACCTCGCTCCCCCAGCCGCTCCCCCACCCTCAGGCTCAGTGAAGCTGCTTGGCCCAAGCACCTCCAGCAGACTGTTCTCAGGGTTTGTCTCTGGGGGAGACCTGGACCCTGCGGCCCACAGGTGGGGAGGTGGGGACTCGGGCAGGTGGGCGCGGGAACAGTCAGAGGCGTGAGGGGTGCCAGGCCCATAGCCAGGAGGTGCTACCACCCTCAGCCCCTGCGGAGGCAGCTAGGTGTCCACATGGCCATCCTGCATGTCCATCCCCAGCCCTCAGGTGCTGAAACTCCCCGACTGCCGCCAGGTCTCCCTGCGCCTTCTCTGGGGCCTTCAGATGATAAGCCACAGGGGCCGGGGCCACCTCTGGGCTGCCTGCCGGTGGGCAGCGGCCCTGGACCCCGAGGGGCCTCCTGGCCAGGGCACTCAGCAGGAAGGGCCAGGCTGCCCTTCCGTGATGGGCCTGCGTTGGGGAAGCGGAGACAGTGGGGTCCCCCCTTCATTCTACCCAGCGGCTCACGGAGTAGCTGCCCACACGGCGACGCGAAGTAAAGCTGGCCCTCGCCGGCCGGAAAGCCCCTCTGCAGGGGGCCTCTGCGGTGCTGGGTCCCACCCCAGCCGGACCTTGGGCTCTCTCAACCCCTGCGGCTCGGACATGGAGGCGCTGCCCCAGCGCAGGGTCCAGGAGGCAGCCGAGGGGCGCCGGCCCCGGCGCCTGCCGCCCTGCAGGGACTCCTGCCTGGGCACCGCACTGTGCTGCCCCTGCAGAACTGGACACAGGCCCGGTGGGGCTGGGCCTCCGGAGCCAGCAGAGAGCGGAGCGCCGGCGGCCGCCTCACCGTCGGGGCAACTGCGCGCTTGCCACACCCGGGACAGCCGGCGGCCATCTTCGGTGCGGCCATCCTTGGGCGCGGCCTGGGCCCTGCTGCTGTGCTCGGCCAGCCGTGCCCCAGGGCTGCAGGCACCGTTGTCGGTGTCGGCGCCACGTTAAAGCAACAGGTGGTGGACAAACGCGCAGGCCGCCCTCCCGTGAGGCCAGAGCGCCTGCTGCACCTGTGCACCCTGGCCGGGGGCGTGGACTCGGGCAGTGGCCCCCAGCAGATCAGCCTCGCAAGGGACTGGCCGGGGTCTCCGCAGCTGGGGGCTCGGAACCTGCGCTCTGTGCCGCGGGGCGGGGCGGGGCGGGGCGGGG
>NW_004567179.1:72191-73590 GCF_000260355.1 Condylura cristata | reverse complement strand
GCAAGGTGACGCCTGCACCTCGCCTCTGCGGCCGGCGGGGCCTCGCCGGGGCCTGGGCGGGGCCTCGCGGGGCGGGCGGGGGAGAGCTGACTGCCTGCTGGGGCTTGGGCTTGGGCAGGCCATGGCGGGTAGAGCGCCCATGGGGTTGGCGAGCATCTCAGCTGGGCCTGCAGGCCGCTGAGAAGTGTTCTCGAAGTCAGTGGTATAAGTATCGTCTTTCCCCCAGAACGTCCTTTCACGCCGCTGTCCGTCGCGCGTCCCCCGGGTGTACACGCAGCCGCCGGACTCCCTCTCGTCTGCTCCCTTGAGGCCCTCAGCTCGGCGGCACGGCCCCTCATTGTCCCCGTTTTCTTTCAGATCTGTCACTTTTGTCAATTAACAGCAAATCCCAATTGCACAAGAAAAGAAATTGTGCTGCCTTTAACGCGAATTCCAGTTGGTTTGACATCCAGGTTTATGGGCTTTGCAGCACCAGCCCCGGGGAATTGAAATTCGGAAACTTTCTTCCCCGGGGCCACATTTGCATTTCATGAGTGGCGGCCAGTGAAAGGAGCTCCGCTGCCCGCCGGGCAGCAGCGGCCAGCCAGGGAGGTGCTGGCCCCTAGCAACAGCCGGTTTCCAGGGGCACACGCCTGGGCCCCAGCAGCCAGGCGGGAGCCTGAAACACGCGGCCGCCGCCTTCCGTGTTAGGGGCTGTTACCTCGATCAGGAGTGACAGAGCCCTAATTATTACGGTAATTAGAAGTTATAACACTGGCAATATTAAAGGGAGAACTTCTAGAGCCCGTTAACAATGTTACTTTAAGTGATCTGGCTGTGAACTGCTCCAGTCTCTAATTACATCAGACGTCTGTCTTGAGCGCGATGTAATTAACTGATGGGGGATTAGTCTGCAGGCCGCTGCTCCCGGTCTAAGCACTTCTGTCTCCTCCCTTTTCTCCCACTTATGCTGCTTTATATTTCCGGCGCGTTGACCGGCACCGGGGCGGCCACCACAGCCCCTCTCTCCCCTGAAGACGGGGCGCCCCCCCCACGGCGAGGGCCGCCGGCCGCCGTGAGGCCCTGGGGTGGCGTGGTGAGGGCCCCGCTGCGGTGCTTTTCTTCTGTGACCCACGAACAAAATCACTCTGACAGGGCTTGGGGCCTCGGTGTCTACCGCAGCGACTGGCCTCCGAATGTGCAGGCTTCGCCCCTGCCGCAGATGGCAGGTTTGGCTGCTGAGAAGCAGACTTCAGCCCAGACGGGTTCGCTGCCTGCCCTGGGGCTCTGCCTTCGGCTCCGGGGCCAGACCCGCGTCACGCCGGGGCCCCAGTCAGCGGGCAGTCGGCATCCCCCAAATGGGGGCCCCCAAGCCGGGCGCCCCCCAAGCCGGGCGCCCCTCAAGCCGGGGGCCGAGGCG
>NW_004567179.1:67295-67844 GCF_000260355.1 Condylura cristata | reverse complement strand
GGACCCCCAGCCAGGCCGGGTGCAGCGTGGCGCCGGCGAGTGTGGGGGTCCCTGCCCAGCTCTGGGGGAGGCCGGCGCCGGCTGATATTTTCATTTTTGTTTTGTGCCGCAGAGAAGCCTTCCCGGAGGTGAGCGGCAACCCCAACAGCCAGGAACTCAATGATAAAATACGCTTTCGCCGCATATTTTATACAAATTAGCTCAACCATAAAATTTGACAGCTTGTAAATAATGGCTTAAGAAATCCGGGGAGAAGAGAAGTAAAATTAATCTGAGGCCGATTGTCAGGGCTGCAGCGGGAGCCCGGCCCTGTGCCGCCCCCGCGCCTGGTGCGAGAAGCCCTAGGCTGGAGTTTTTCATCTTGGAGACCGATGTGGCTTCAGCAACTAGAGCAGCTCGATACTCCACGATAACGAGGGCCGCTAAGAGTGGAAGTGTCCCCCAAACAACTCCTGCGTTGTCTTGGAGGATCACACCCCGTTCTTGCGGTTGAACCAAACAGCAGCGCCTCTCTCCCGCAAGGCCTGTGCCTCCCGCTCCCGCCCTGGG
>NW_004567179.1:62980-63875 GCF_000260355.1 Condylura cristata | reverse complement strand
GGCCAGCCCACGTGTGGATCAGCCCCACCGCGCCCCTGCGTGTGTGCGCGGGTTTGACATCTGTTTGCCAGCGTGTTCCCACTTCGCCTCACCCCCACCGTTAAGTGACAGCCTGGCAGGCTGTCAGCGGCAGCTGAGTGGCAGCCCCGCGCCGAGCCCTCAATATTTGCAGGTTTGGGAGCTGTGAGCAGCGTCGTGCCAACCTCTCAGTGACTTAACGTGGAAAATACGAGTCAAAGTTTTAAGTCTGGATCCCAAAATGTTTCCATTTTCCATACAAAAGAGAGGCGCTTTCAGGGAGTCTCTGGAACCCCGCCAATTCAGCACCGCTCTCCCGCCACCAGATTCCTGGGAAAACCCGGTTTTTGAAAACATCAGGACCAAACTCTTGCCCCGTTTTACGGGCAACTCGGATGACAGAAGTAATTTCCTGAAGCTCCAGGGGAATAGCTTCCTCAGAAGTAGATCTAGAAAGCAGACGCCCAGCCAAGAGAGCGCCGAGTTCTGCCTTTGACAGTTCCGGGCTCGCGGTGCCTGCTGCAGGGCCGGCGCCTGGGCCAGGACACCCCTCCCTGCCTGCGCCCCTAACAGCTTAGACGGATTAAGAAACAATTTGCCAGCGACAGGGTTTTCTCCAGATTAAGGTCCATTGAGCAAAAGTCGGGATTTGGCGCCAGTCAGCAGGTCAGCCCGGGTCTCCCCAGCACGCGCAGCCTGGGGCAGGGAGTTTGTGGGAGGCAGGAGGGGCCTGCGGGAACGCCTGAGGGAACGCCCTGGGCGCTGCCGGCTCGCTCCTTACTTTTGCTCAATGTCGGCAAAATCCTCCCTCCGGCCGCGGCCTTGGGCACCAGGCGGGCGGTGGCTCTCGGAGCGGCTGGAAAGCAGCCGCGGCCGC
>NW_004567179.1:58303-59531 GCF_000260355.1 Condylura cristata | reverse complement strand
GGTTAAATAGGAAGGACCTTCGCTCTGCCACTAGTAATCTCATTGAAAAGTATCAAAGGACACGAGCTGCGATTGCTCGATTGCTCGTGGGCCGCGAGATTGCGCCCTGTGCAGGTGCAGGTGAGCGGCTCCTCTGGCCACAGGGCTGCGGCGCTGAGCTCGCCTGGTGCTTTGCGTGTGGAGACCCCTCCCCACGCCTCCTGTGCGGGTGCTCCTGGCCCTGGCCGGGTCTGGGCAAGGCCGCTGGCCCTGGGCTGCCTGTCCCTGGAGGGGCCCGCCCGCCCTCCCTGGCGCCCAGGCCTGAAGGGGAGCGGTCAGCTCGGGCCTTGGTCAGGTCCGGCTCCTCCGCCCAGGCCTCTGCCTCTCTGGCTGGCAGCCCAGGCCCCCGTGGGAAAGTTGCGTGTGAGACTGAGCCCCAACCTCAGAAACACAGCAACACCCCTGAGGCGGCGAGGTGCGTGGCACTGGCTGGCATCTGGGCTCTCGCCAAGAACTACACGCGCTAGAGAGTCCAACTTTTGTGTGATGTAAACAGGTGTGTTCAAGTGGTTGGTTGTGGGGGGCTCTGTGAAGGGAACTTCAGCTGTGGCCTGTTTGAGTTTGTGGTAATTACTGACAAAATAAGACGAGGATGAATCACAATGCAGGAGACTCATCTCAGGAGAAGATGGCGCTGGCCTGGCCCAGTCGGGCCCAGGAGCAGGAACCGCCCCCCCCCCGCGGGTGGGGCTCAGAAGCGCAAGGCCAGCAGCCGCCTGACCACCGGCACAGCAGAGGCCCGGCCAGCCACGGCCTCAGAGCTGAGGCGCCTTCTCCCAGCCCCACGGCCACGGAGGTCACGCGCCACCCCAAGCAGGAGTCGGATTTTTGCGGGTCTCAGGAACGGGGAGGCGGGAGCGGCCGAGGGCTCACCTGGCCTCGCCCCAGCTCCCAGCTGTGAGGCCTGTCCCCGCGGCCAGCACTGGGCGGCGTCCATGGCCAGCCTCTGCCGCAGGGGCTGGCAGCCACGTGGCCTAGAGCAGCAAGCCAGGCTGCTGGGCACTGGGGCGGTGGGGGGGCTCTCGGCTGCTCTTTCCCACCAACCCCTAGAGAATCCATGTGGGTGGGAGGCTGCCAGAGCCTCCAGGGCTGGCGGGAGCCCGGCTGCCCTGGGCAGGCGCTGTGACCCCGCACTGGCACCACGCTGGGCCGGGTGGGGGTGGGTGCCCAGCTGCTAGAAGGCTGCCCC
>NW_004567179.1:57514-58098 GCF_000260355.1 Condylura cristata | reverse complement strand
CCGCTCACCTCCCGCGGCAACCTCCATTCATAAACCTGGCGGCTACAGACGCAGCCTGAATGTTGACGCGTCTCCCCAGCCGCTCGCCGTTCACCCAATTACAGAATTCATCAAGAACTGTGTTGAATTATCTCTTTCCATACAGTATCAGCATTAGCCTAATTAAAAGCTATAATGTCTGATATAATGATTAAATCGTTAGCTCTGCTGTAGGGAAGCAGTATTTTGTTTTCCCTTCAATTAGAAGCTGATTGAGGTTTTCAGAGCGGGTCAGCTGTGAAATCTGAATTATATGTGTGAGTGCTGCTCACAGGGTGAGCCCCTACTCGAAAGCTCCCAGAGATTCTCCAAATGCTTTCACCCAGCGAGCTGGGGCGCACTGGGGCACAGTCCGCGCTGCGGGCTGACTCGCGGCCCGCGGGCTCTGGAAGCGTCTGGCGCGCCCCGCCCCTGGGCGGCCCACGGGGGCGGCTCTCGGCGCGGGAGCCCAGCGAGCGCCCCCCTTCTTCCCCGCCCCTTCCCCTGGCCCAGGAAACCCCCGCCCTTAAAGCGAACCGACGGGGAAAACTTCTGTGTACTTTGGC
>NW_004567179.1:54711-57046 GCF_000260355.1 Condylura cristata | reverse complement strand
CTTCAGCCTTCTCTCCCGCGGGTCCTGGCGGCTGCCGCCTCCTCGCCCTTCTCGGACGACTGTTTTCTCCCTGTAACGTCCGAAGCGTCGGCGGCTCCCCGTGACCTGTCTCCCGTGGACTCTGGTCCCAGCCTTTGGGGCCACCGACCCCCCGGCCCTCCACGAGGCGGCGTCCTCTGGGCCTCGAAAGCAGCTGAGCCGCAGCGAGCCCGCAGCCTCTAGAACAGAGCCGGCAGCGGCCGCGGGTGGGCGGGTCGGCCCCAGGTGGGAGACGCAGAGCCGAGCCCTGCTCCCCGCTTCACGACAGTCCCCCAGAACTGCTAAGCTGGCCACCTCTCACCTTGCTTGGGGCTGGAAGCTGCACTGAGAGCGCCGCAGACGCCGGCAGCCGGCACCTCCGAACTCCGGCACAGTCTGCAGTGACCTCTGCTCCCCAGCTCCCCTGGGCCCGCCAGGGAGGGAGCGGGGGCGCGAATGTATTTGCCCACAGAAGTAGCGTAAGTCAGTGGCGTCGAGCTGGAAGCCCAGAACCCAATTTACTTAAAAATGCAGGACTCGGAAGCAGCTGCGTGAAAGCCCGCACACCTCTCCGCGCCTCCCTGCGCCACACAGGTGCCGTCTGGGCTGGGGCCGCCCGTGGCTTCGGCAGTGGCGCCCGCGCTGTGTGCCTCTGCAGGTACCCGCGGGCACCGAGCCTCGGGCATGCCCCTAGGGCCCGTGCAGCCGTCCCGCGTGCCTACAGGCGTGTGTGTGCGTGTGCCCTGTACACGCTGCGTGTCGCATGCACCTGCTTCGTGGTGCAGACACGTGCGTCGCGTGTCTTCTGAGTGTGTGGCCGTGGGCACACACCTGGGCACACGGTGCACACACCTAGTTGCTCCTGAAGGCAGGCAGCTTGGCTCTGCATTTTTCAAGGATCGTGCCGGGGGTTAAATAGGAAGGACCTTCGCTCTGCCACTAGCCTGCCGGCCTTCTAGGCGCGTCGGGTAGGGAGACATGAGGTTTCCGAGGGGCCGGAGAGCGAGCCTGACCCGCCGGCGCGCGGGGCCTCCCCTCAGGGCTCTGCCGCTCCGCTCTAGGTCGCCCCACACCGCGCCCACCTGTGAGAAAGTCCCCTGCAGGGAGGCGACTCCCTGCCAGCTTGGCCTGGGGCGACGACAGCACACAGACTGGCCAGAGGGTTTTTTCCAAAGAGCTTTGGACTTGCCCGCTCTGCTTTAAAAAGTCACTGGGAGCGGGGTGAGCAGGAGCCGAGCACAGCCCCCAGGGATGCTGCCCGAAGGGCGGTGACACGGGTCTTCGCCAGGGTGGGGGGCCCAGGCTCTGGGGCACTGCCTGCCCGGCCCAATCAGGTGTCTTTTGGCAACAGGTCACACCCGCAGCGCCCCTCAGAGCCCAGGACGCGGCCCCCGGGCCCTGTGCCCACCGGGCCTGGGACACGTGCCCTGAAGGGGCTTGAGGGAGCTCAGCCCGGGAAGCCGCCCCACCTACCGCCCCTCTGGCCGCTCTGGAAAACAAAGGTAATTATTTGGAAACAATGTCCAGGACCCTGGGAGAAAGAAAGCAGAGGGTTCAAAATCGCCCATCCCGGTCCCTAGCATAAAGCATCCCGCAACGCAGGCTGGGGCGTGGAGTTGGGGAATAAATTGCTTCGCTGATATGGAGAATAATGTGCCAAGCACCGTCCACAAAGCGTTTTCAGGGGCCCTTAGGCTATTTGGTTTAAAACCTAAATGGAGAAGCGGAGGAAAGAAAGCTTTCCATTGCTAAGTGGATAATACAGTTTATAATTTGTAAACCATTTCCTTTATTTCAGTCTTGCTGACTTGCCAGAGCGTGCTGATCTCTCTGCACACCCAGCGCCTCTGAGTTCGGGGGGAGACGGTCTCCAGCCGCTTAAACAATATTCCTGTTCTGTTTTTGTTCGTTTACAATGTAACTGATATTTGTAGGTAGCGCATGAAACAAATAAAGAGATTTAACCAACTCGATTGGCGAAATAAGAAGGTAGTTGAAAATCAAGTTTATAACCTAGATATTTAGCGAAAAATAAATATGAAATGACGTTTCCTTTCTAAGGTAATTATATATTCTTTGATGAGTTCACTATTAAATGCTGAATGGCCTGAAATGAAAGCAGTTAAATCTGCGGAGGCCAATTTGCGTTGCCCCGCGCACCGCGGCGACCCTGCAATGGAAAGCTTCGGTAACAATCACAGTCACTGAGGAGAAAGAAAGTGTAATTTCTGCACCCCGGACAACAGCGGAGTCAGGAAATTCACAGCCTGTTTTTTTAAACAGAGCAGGGGTGGAAGAAGGGACCCCCGCCCCCCCA
>NW_004567179.1:50018-51711 GCF_000260355.1 Condylura cristata | reverse complement strand
CGCCACCTTTTGCAGCCGTTACCGCTTTGGGTTCGTCTGTTAATTTATACCGAGACCCCGCAGAATACAACGGCGGCGTTGTAGTCTGGCTTTTGTAAACTTTCTGTATCTGAGCTTTCCATTTCTTGGGTTTTGTATTATTTCCTGTAAATGCGTTGTGAGATCTTTATTTTAGGCGTGGTGGCGTGGGGGGGGCGGGACCGTGTACATAATTTCCTAAAAAGCCTTTCTTCTAAAATGAAAAGAGACCCCCCCAAATGCATCGAGTTGTTGAGTCCATAAATTCCAGGGACAAAGAGGGGCTGCCCCGTGCATCTGAAGGCGGCTCTGTGGCGTTTTGTGGGTTCAAGACAGGACTGGTAAAATCTAAAAAAGAGAGAGCCTGTGGGGCGGGAGGGAGCCAGGAGAGGACGGGTGTTCGCGGAGCTTCAGGCTTTGGGAGGACAGAAACTTAAATGCGCGGATTGTTCCGCAGAGGTGATGCCTTGGGGGGGATCCAGGAGCAGTGGCCGCTCGCTCCTCGCCGGGCTGGAGCTGTCCCTCCGCGGCCGGCCTGGGGCTGGGCGCGGCCCAGCTGAGCCCGGGGCTCTGAAGCGGTCTGAGGCGAGGAAACCCGCGGGCTGGGCCTGGGGGCATCAGAGAGTGGCCGCGCGGCCCTGCAGGGTCCGAGGCGCCTTCAGCCTCTGGGAGAGGTGACTGGCTCTGCACCAGGCGCCCCAGCCTGCGGCCGCGGCTCAGGACGGGCAGGGCTGCGCGCTCCCTGGAAATCGGCCCTGGGCTGGGCGCACCCGCCTGAGGCAAAGGTTAGCCCCGACCAGGTACGAGGTGGTTTGAGCTTTAAAATTTTTTCAAGTATATTTTTTCTAGCTGTTTATGGATACATCACAGCTTTTTTCTGAAATTTAAAGTTTTCTGTAAAACCTTGTCTTCGAGTAACCTCACAGCATTAAATATTGCGTTTCAAGTTATACTGTAGCAAACACGTCTGAAATCAGTCTCAGTCTGAAGGCAAGGTGGCACTTTGGAAAAAAAAAACACCTTTAGGCCAGACCTGGACGCTGACCGCCGCCTCAGCCCCAGTGAGCAGCCCCCGCCCAGGCCACCTCTGGCCGAGACCCAGGCGCCCAGACCGGCCCTCCAGTGAGACTCACCTGGCCATGACCGTTGCCGGAGTCTCTCTATGGTTTTGCTTCAACCACTCACTCTTTAAAGTGACCGCGAACATTTAAGAATGATGTCCACTGGTTTCTACAGGAAAATAAAGTCCTCTCCTCGCCCTTTCCTGTCCTTCCTTCTCCAGCTCAGGCCTGCAGTCCGCGGTCACAGTGGCTTCTCAGCCGCTGGGCTGCAGCAGGGCCGCGGGAGGAACGGCCCCGGGGCGGAGGACTCCGGCGCAGCCCGCGCCTGCCGCAGGGCCAGGTCTCCTGGACTGCGCGTGGACACTGAGCTGGTGCTGGGGGCTGCGAGCCCGGCCGGCCTGCTCCCCCAGGGTGCCCACGCTGCGCCCGCTGGGCCCTCGGCACCTGAGGTGCCACCTGTCGGCCTGGGCTGCACGGAAATGCTTCCAACTATAAAAGTTACCAGTGGGTCCAGCGGCCACCCTGTCCCTTCATCTGGAAGGTGGACTCGGCTTCCCCAAGTGCCTCAGAAAGAGCGGAAGCCAGCTCGGGCTGCATAGGCCGCTGGGGGGGGG
>NW_004567179.1:47340-48641 GCF_000260355.1 Condylura cristata | reverse complement strand
CCCCTCCAGCCTGGGCTCCGGGCCTCTCCTCGCCTGGCTGCCTCGACTTCCCTCCCCTCCCACAGGCTCCTCTGGCTCCCCCCTCCCGCCTCTCTTCTCCTCCTCCCGCCTCTGCCCCAGGCCTGGGCCCGGAGGGAGGGGCTGCCTGCAGGCGGGCTGGGGCGCCGGCAGGGCCTGGGGTCAGCGGTCTGGTGCTGGTGCACCGCCTTCTGCGTGTGGAGAGTGGGCGAGCGGAGAAGTCCTGGTGTCAGCTGCCTCAGGCCCTTTCACACCCAGCAGCCTAGAGGCAGCAGCCCTGAGGGCCACAGCTGGGGAGAAGGGTCCCCCAGGAGCTCGCAGGCCTCTGGGTGGTGGGAGGCCCCTGCCGGGCACAGGCCCCGCACCCCGAGGCCAGCCGAGTGGCAGGGTGTGGGCGGCCGGGCAGCCCCCTGCTCCCTCACTGGGACCTGTTCCGCAGGCGTCTTCGCCCCCAGGGGTCTGGGGCCCAAACCCTGCTGTGGGTGTGCGTGGGTGTGCGGGCGGCAGTGGCTGTGCGCCCGTGGCCACACTTGCGTGGGGGCCCGAGTCTATCTCTGCTGCCCTCAGGAAGAGGGGTGCTCCGGCACCCCAGGCTTGAGCGCAGGAGCCTGAGAAGGGGAGTGAGTTTGGGGAGAAGGGAAAGCAGCGGCAGCAGTGGGAACTTGCCCAGAATGGGCCTGAGAATCTCAACAAAGGTGAAATAAAGAGCCACGACGCTGTGTCTGCCAAGCTTGGAAAGGTGGCCGGCGGGGACATGGGCACAGCCAGGAGAGGGGCCACTCCGGCAGGCGCGCTCGGCGCCGAGGCCAGAGGAACCACAACCACTCGCTGGGCCTGGGGAGCTGGCCAGGGGGCCGCTGGCGAGAGCTGCACCCCCAGGCCGGGCACTGCCCACGGCCACTCCCCACGGTGGGCAGGCAGGCGGGCGGGCCGCGGGAACAGAGGTTGTGGTCACATGCGGCTCCCGGAATAGCAGCCAGTCAAATCAGCGGGAAATCAGCTTTTGTTAGATTTTGCAGTTTCAGGAATTAGGCATTCTCTCTGCAGAGCGCAGCTTGGAGAAACTGCACTGTCAGGCGTGTTCCAGCGGGATCCTGGGGGCCTGGCGGGTGGGGGGTGCGGAGAGCATGCTGGGGTTCCTGGGGGCCTGTGGGGTGTGAGGTGGGAATCCTGGGAGGGGAGATGGGGACCCCGGGAGGGAGATGGGGACCCCGGGAGGGAGATGGGGACCCTGGGAGGGAGATGGGGGCCCCGGGAGGGAGATGGGGAGCCTATGAGGATTG
>NW_004567179.1:43822-44591 GCF_000260355.1 Condylura cristata | reverse complement strand
CCCTGGCCCCAGCTCCAGACAGCTGGGCCGTCCCCGCAGTCTGTGGCCCTTCCTGCCCCCCCACTGCCCCAGACCCCAGAAATCAGCTGTCGCGGCAGCGCCCCGGCCCACCCCAGAGAGCAGAGCTCCCCGCTTCTCGGACCCCAGAGACGGGCGCGCCTGGATTCGGGAGCACAGGCTTGAAGCCCGGCGCACGCCCCACTGCGGCAGCGGCGATGGAGTCAGTGACTAATAAAAATGTCATTTCCAGTGATTTTTATAAATTACAGTAAATATGCCAGTAATCACCCACATTAGCGGCTGAAAGGCAGGCGGCCCCAGGGGCAGAGGCCGGGCCTCCCCAGAGGCCCGCAGGTGCGTGACAGGAGAAAACAGTGGTTAACGCCGGCTGGAACTGGGAGAGGGGAAAGTGTTAGATTCAATGTGTCAAGCAGGCAAATTTGGACTTCTCGGCGAGGATCTGTCATGTCAAACAGGAAATAGCTATAAATTACTTGCAATAGTAAAATCTTGTCATTTAGAACCTTAAAGTGCGGCGCATTTAACGCATCAGCGCCGCGGCCGCCGGACCTGCTCCCTCCGCCCCCAGCGCCCCCGGCCGCCGGTCGGGCAGCTGCGTGGACGATCCCCAGACGGCCACAGAGGCCGCGCCAGAGGCCGCGCACACCTGCCCCCAACAGGCGCCGAGCCTGGGGATCCCGCCGGTTTCCAGGCCTGGGTGCAGGCCCCCCACGCAGGGAGCTGGCCGAGGCCGTCTGAGGGCCGCGCC
>NW_004567179.1:41865-42601 GCF_000260355.1 Condylura cristata | reverse complement strand
ATCTGGCCCCGGGACCGCCCCGCGGGCCTCGACCTGCTCACGCGCGTCCTACACGCGGGTAATTAGCGTCCGTTTATCGCGCGCCCGGCGCGGCGCCGCGGCCGCCATTGGCTGCGTCCTGCCACGGAAGGTCGCGAGACAGACTGCAGGCGAGAGCGTGCCCAGGACATTAGGGGGCGGCTCGGCCAGTGAACTCCGCGCGCCTTGTCACGCAGCCGCGCGTTGGCGTCGCCGCCCGCCTCCTCACCCAGCGCCCCAGGACGGCGTCCCGCCCGCCCGCGGGCGCTGAGAGCGGCCCAAGGGGCTGGGAAACCGCGTCAGACGGTGGGAAATTGGGCTGCGCGGGCGCAGTGGGTGGCCCAGGGGCTCTCGCGGGGCTCAGCACTCTGATGCGCCCAGAGGCAGAGGGTGCCCCTGAGTTGCCCCCCGCTCCGGAGGGGCCGAGGCCTGGCCTGGCCCCCGTTGGGCCTCCTCTCCCTGCCCGCGGCCAGGGCCTCTGCGCAGGGCTAAGCAGAGCGGACGCGCGGGTCCTGCCCTCTGCGCTGCCCGCGCGGCCCACGTGGCCCCTTGCATTGGCCAGTGAGACTGTGCTCACGGCTGCTGTCGCCGGCCTCCTGCACGCTGGACACAGCGCGCTGACCCACACTTGCTGGGCCAGGGGGAACCTCTGCTCCAGAAGAGGCTGCTCCAGGGAGCAGCAGCCAGCCCCATCGCAGGCAGGAGGAGCTTCTGGGGT
>NW_004567179.1:40010-40624 GCF_000260355.1 Condylura cristata | reverse complement strand
CCGCTTTCTCAGCCGGCGATTGTGAGGGCTCTGCTGGAATCTGGGGCCCGGCCTGCCCGCAGCCCCATGCTGGCTCCTATTCAGCTGCCGGTTTTTCCTCGCGCTCTGCAAGTTTCACTCAGCCGTGCACTCAATGGCTTCACAAAGCTGATTACAAGCCCCAGCGCATTCCTGAAGGAGCCGAGGCCGCAGGTGCAGCAGCCAGGGAGCCCTTGTCCCGCGGACAGAAAGGGGCTCGCTGGGAAAGGCTCGGACCACACAAACCCAGCTCCCCAGGCGGCAGCAAGCCTGCCCTGGGAACGGGGGTCATTATCCGCCCTATTCAGCGCGGGGACCCTGGGGGGCGGGAGGCCAGCTGCGGAGCGCCGCGCCGGCCCGGGGGACCCGGCCTGGCTGCGAGCTGCCCCCTGCCCCACAGGACGGTGGATCCCTAGCAGGAGCGCAGGGGCCCCGGCCGCCGGGCAGATCACACGCAGCGTCCCGGGTCCCCCCCTGCCCTTTCTGCCTTGCGACCTTGTGGAGACCACGTTGCTCCAGAGGGCCACTGCAGTGGGTAGCGGGCGGGCCGCTGGCCCCGTGGTGGGGGCGAGGCACCCCTCCGGGAGCCTGACCGC
>NW_004567179.1:35487-39737 GCF_000260355.1 Condylura cristata | reverse complement strand
CGGCGGCGTCTCTTCCCCGCGAGAGCACCCTCCACACCCCCCAGGCCCCATGGGGGGGCGCCTGCCCCTGCTACCTGTCTGGCCTGGGCCGCTGGGGTCCCCCTGAGCGCGGGGCGCAGCCGAGGGTCCTTTGTCTGATAACTAATTTGAGTTAATGCGATCTTTATGTAAAGCTAACAGCGGATAATTGTCTATTTTCTCGCCAGCAATCTCCATCACAATCACTTATCTGGAAACCTGGGCCGGATTATGCCGCTCTGCCCGGCCCAGCCTGGGTGGGTGCGAGGAGCCCTGCAGGCGGTGGCTGGACACCGTGGGCAGCCCCTGGGCATCAGGTCCAGCTGGAGAAGGACGCGCTGGAGGCGCCAGAGTCCAGTCTTGGGGAGGGGCACCCCTCCTCCTTCCCTGTAAAGAAGCCCCCACCGGCCCCTCGGCCCCTCCCCGGGACCCCAGCCCTGGGAGGTGTGGCAACCTTTACCCTGGGGCTGAGGTGAGGAGGGGCGCCTGGTGGGGGCCCCGCCCCGCCTGGGGGCGACTCCATGGCAGGCGAGGCCCCAGGGAAAGCGCTGGAGTGACAGTTTGTCTTTCTGAGCTGAGTCAAAGCATCAGTGTGGGGGCGCAGCTGTGGGGGCGGAGGCTCAGATCCCGCGAGCGGGCCGCCCGCCCACCCAGGTTCGCAGCTCGGCTCTGGGGGTCCTGCAAGGTGGGGGCGGGGAGGAGAGGACCCCTCGGGCAGCGGAGCTGAGACCTCACACCGCGCCGCGGGACAGAGGCGCGTCCCTGAGCGTTGGGTTCTGGGGTGGGGGATCCCAGATGACCCCCAGATAGGTCCTCGCCAGTTCTGAGCGCCCAATTTTCCCCTCCGGGGCTGGAGGAGAAGGCTGGGGACCCTCCAGGTCCAGCCGGACTCCACCCCCACCCAGCCGGGGCGCCTGGGGGCCCAGCGCCCCCCTCCGCCTCCCGTTGGCCCCTCCCACCCTGAAGTGAGGGCAGAGCGCCCCCCGCCAGGCAGGGCAGACGCAGAGGGGGGCTGTCCGGGCCCCACAGCGCAGACCTGGCCGGCCGAGACCCCTCGGCCATGCCCCCGAGGACCAGCGGGGCTCAGCGCCTGCGGGGGGCACCTCCCCAACCCGCCAGGCCCTGCTGGGCACCCGGTTTCCTCTCTCGAGGGCGCGCAGACCTGAACCCTGTCTGGGCTCCCGGGGGTCTGACGCAGGGGTGTCTGGAACCCCCTTTGCCTGGGTGGGGCCTGCAAGTTCAAGGTCACACCGGCCGCGGGCAGGTGGGGCGCGGGGCCCTCTCCTTGCCCAAACAGCTCAGGCGCTCCCACCCTTCCCATCCCAGCCTGGAACCCCGCCGACCTCCCTCCCCCTCTGCACCCTGCACCCCACCTGCCGGCGACCCCGTTCCAGGGCCTCCGCTCCCAGAGGGTCACCTGACACGGGGGCTTCTGTGCTGCTGGCGGGGGCAGGGCGGACCCCCGAGCCCTCTCCCAGGCCTGTGCCCCCTCACCGGCGACCCCCCACGCCCCCGCCTGTGCCCCCTCACCAGCTGTCTGTGTCTCCGCAGGCCCCAGGCCCGCACCCGCCACCCCACAGCTGCAGAGTCGGGGAGCGCAGCCGCCGCGTGAGCCCCCCAGAGAGCAGGCAGGGGAAAGCGCTGGGCAGGCGGCACGGGCAGACCCCCGCAGGCCCCAGGACCCCGCACGCTGGAGGACCTGCTGACCCCCAGCCCCTGGTCGCCCCTGGTGTGTCCCGTCTGTCGGCAAAGTGGCCAGTGGGGTTTCGCGGGGAGCTGGCCCGGTCATGCCCTGTAAATGCCTCCAGGAGGAAAGTGGGTGAGGCCCAGGCGGGTCTGGGGCCAGGGCCTGGGCTCCGGGCGCCCTGCTGGCCACGGGCGGGCAGTCACTGCCTCGGAGCTGAGGCCGGTGCAGGCCCGGGCGGAGCTGTTGTTGCACCCCCACACCGCTGGCCTGCACCCCAGTTCTGTGTGCATAAATAAATCTTACAAAGTAAAAGATGTCTCTGATGCGTTGCATAAAATGCCGTTCCTGCTCGCACTTAATTTCACTTGCTTTTCTCCTGCCGGGACCATAGCGGCCAGGCCAGGGCTGCGCAGGGGCCGCTGGCCAGGCCTGGGCTGCGCAGATGGGCACCGGCCAATGCTGCCCTTCCCTTCGCTCATGCTCGCCTCACCCCCGTGTCCACTGGCTCCGGGTCTGACCTCACTGGCGTCCATGAGCCGTGCGGTGGGGCAGGCTGGGCGAGGGGTGGGGGCTCCCAGGGCCCGGTCAGCCTGGGGACGCTTCGCGGCACCCCGAGGCGCCGCCCCCACCGCCGCTGGCCCCAGTGGCCGCACGGCCCCTCCAGGTCCCGGCGGCACCAGCCCCCGGCCTCCGCCCTGCCCACTGCAGCTCTGACCTGGGAGCCGGCCCGGACAGGACCCTGTGCCCGGCAGGTTTGCAAAGTCTTTTGCTTGTTTTCTTTTTTTAAGATTTCTGCACACAGAACTGGGGTACAGGCCAGAGGTGTGGGGGTGCAAGGGTCGCCCAGAGGCAGAGCGGGGAGCAGAGCAGGCAGATGGACAAAGCCCACTGCTGAGGAGCAGCGGGGGACAGTCTGCCGGCCCTGGGGCCGGGGGATGAACTGCGCTGAGGCATCCGGCTGCAGCCCGCTGCCCGCGGGGGCCCGTCTTTCGCTTCTAAGTGGCCGGTCAGTCCGGGCCCGGGAGAGGAGGTCCAGCGTGAGGCGGGGAGACCGGCTGTCTGGCGCACCCGCAGCTCGGGGTGTGGAGGACCCTGCTGCCCGCTCTGGCGCCCGCACCTCAGACCCCAGGGGGAGCGAGGGGCACCCCGCCGGCTCGGCTCAGGCCCTGGCCCGCAGGACGGTTCTCTGCGGCCACCTCTAGGCGTTTCCGAGGGTTGTGACTGAAAGTTCTGCCGCATCTGATCCGCGGGCCAGAGCCGCCCCGTGGGGGGCCCAGGGCCGGCAGGGCCCTGGGGGCAGACGGTCCCCCGAGCTACCCCAGGCGAGGCCGGCGCTGCCGTCCCGGCCCCGTCCAGACGCCCAGGACCGGCCGAGAGCCCGCTGGCGGACAGCGCCCCCCGGGCCCCAAGAGGCCACTTTACAAGAAGGCTGGAAGCGGACAGGACCGAGGGCCCTGACGCCAGGGCCGTATCTGGGTTTACATGGCGCAAGGCGAGCCCGCGGCTGCCTGACCCCCAGGAAGAGCCTGTCCGCGCGGTTTTCCTCTGTCCCTGCCGTCGCTGGTGGCCGTCTGGACTCTCCCTCGGAAGCCGAGAAAGGCCGAGGGGCGGGGCGGGGCGACTCTGGGCAGCCCTCAGGCAGAGGAACCCTGAGGTCTGGAGGCCCTGGGGGCGCAGGCTGAGTCCATCGGCAGCCAGCGACCCCGGGGCGCAGCAGACCCTGTCCCCTTCCCCCTCAGCAGCCGTCTCCGGGGATCCACCTGTTGTGCTCCCCGCTCTGTCTCTGGGGGCCCCCTCACCTCCACCTCTGGCCTGCAGGCCGGCTCTTGTGCATCAATAAATCTTTGAGAGCACAGAGTCTGCGACCTCCCTGCCCCTGGCGGTCTGCCGTGTGCAGGGCGTCCCCCGGCCTCGCTCCGGCCCCAGGCACACCCAGGTGGCACAGAGCCCCCCGCCCCGCCGCGGGCACCCAGGACGACAGTCCCTGCGCCCGCCTCGCCTGGCCAGTGGCGTCCGGGACCGCCTGGCTGGGAGGAAGCCTGCGCTGGGGCTCGCCCTCCCTGCGACACCCCCGGGCCGCAGGGCGGGGACCCCCGGGGCCGTCCGGGTGCGGGGACCCAGGTCGCGCTGCCCCACGCCCGCTGGGTTTGGGGCGATCGCCGTGTGTCCCGCGAGGCCGCCGCAGACATCGCTTGAGTCGTTGCAGAAGTTCCCACCCCGAAGGCTGACTCCAGTCACTTAGTTCTCAGGAACGGTTGTGAGAAGCGGCGGGACAGGGCTTTGGGGCGCCTGCGCCCATCGCGGGCGTGGGGAGCGTCTGGGGTGGGCTCTGCACCCACTTAGGAGGCGCCAGACAAGCTCTGCTGCTATTTCGGGCCCTTGCAGGAAGAAGTGACTAACTCCAGGAGCGGCTGTTCCTTGCGCAGGTCTCAGCAGAGACCTGCTCTCTGGGGTGCGCGTGGGGTGCTGTGCCCACTCGACCCACCCCAGAGGGCGCGTTTCAGGGCGTCCCCAGCCCGCGGCGGGCAGGGCTGCGCCAGGCCGG
>NW_004567179.1:34227-35323 GCF_000260355.1 Condylura cristata | reverse complement strand
AGGAGTGTAAAAGCCTAGAGAGAAATGGAAGCCCCTCAAGACAAGAGAGTAAATGAGAATGGCCACTTGGTCATTAATCACCGCAGCGGTCGGGCGGCGCCGGCCCATTATAAAACTCGCGGATGTGCGGAAGAAAGTAATTGCCTCCTTTGTGCGCTGAAAAGTTAAATGTTGAGCTGCTGTTGCCATGGACACTGGACTGGGCCGGCGTGGACCCCCGCGGAGGCCGCTCCCCGAGGCGAGGCGAGGCTCGTGGCCCTGGCCGCGTCAGGCCGCCCGGGCCGGCCCCTTCTCGGAAGACGAACCCGTGGGAGAGGCGCCGCTCGCAGGAAAGCCCAGGGCCCCGCGCCCGAGCGCGCCCAGCCTGCCTCCGGGGACTGCGTGAGGTGCGGCGCTTGGCTCCTGGAGACCCAGGGCCCCCACGAAGCAGGCGGCAGGCAGAGGGCCTCCGGGGAGGCCGAGGCGCACGCGGAGGGGGCGTCTGGGGCCCTGTGTGGCCTCCCCAGGGAATAACAACGTCCCCCAGAGAAGAGGGCCCCACCGAGCCTGGGTTTTCCGAACCCACAGACCACGCGACCCAGCCGGCGGTCAGCCCAGCGCCCGCTTGCTCGGCAGCCTCGGCTGGGGCCTGGCCAGCCTGCGCGGCCACCCACAGGCAGCAGGAGAAGCCACCGCTGACCCCAGAGAGAACCGAGCAACGGCGTGTGCCCGGCACCGCTACACCCAGGGGTAAGCTCCCGCCTGCGGCCTTGGTTGTTGCCGTTTTGCCCGCTCAGCAAGGCGTTGACGACTTTGCTGCGAGCTTCCGGAGAGCAGATGGGCAGTGCCAGCAGAAGGCCAGCCCCGGCGCCGCCCTCCTGGAGGACAGACGCGCCGGCCAGGCGGGGCCTGGCTCCCCCGCGCGGGGCCAGCACTGGCCGTGTGTCCGTTCAGACAGCGGCTGGGCAGGGCAGTGCTTCAGAGGATGCTGAAGCCGGTCTGCTGGCCCCGGCGAGTGGGTTCAGCTCTTGTGCGGTATGAGAACTGTTTGCTGAACGATTTTCTCTTTTCTCCTCAGGTTTCACCATTTTCTGCTGCATTTAAGGGAAGGATCGAT
>NW_004567179.1:33111-33898 GCF_000260355.1 Condylura cristata | reverse complement strand
ACGGCGCGGCCCACGGCGCGGCCCACGGCGCGGCCCACGGCGGCCTGTTTGCCAAACACGCAGCGACTTCGGTAATTATACACGGAATGTATTTTAACCAGATACACAAAGAAAACTGTTACAATACCACTTAGGGTCTAGATTTAACTTAAACCACTACTTAGTGTATCTCTCTTAATAGGATACTAAAAGGGAATTTTATGACAACATTATCAGTAGCATTTTGCTGATAATTAGAATAACAATAATAATACCGAGATATTTTTTCCAGTAATAATGGTGTTATTAATGAGATTTTTATGAAAGACAGACTTCTTTGGTATAATTATGAAAATTGATCTTTTGCATTTCACTTATTCACTGAAATCAGATAAGTGGCTTAACTACATGTATTATTTCTAATAAATATTCAAAAGAATGCATTTAAACAAGGCTCCTCATTCTATTCTTGCTCATATTCCTTGCATTTAAATAAAAGTGTAATTGCTCTGCTTTTTAAACTGCTGGTTTGGATCAGCTGTCTAACCTGTATAGTGTAGCTGTTTGCTGTTTGCATTTTTAATAGCTTTATTACCATTTGGTGAAGCCTTAATTTCTGACTTCCTTCAAGAGTCCTGCGTGCGAGCTGGCACTCCCATCCAGCCGCAGTGATCTGTCAAGGAGATAAAGACCCACGCCGAGGAGACGCCGCGTTCGCGGGCTTTCTGTCATTGTCAAGGCGAGATCCGAGGGTGTCAAGCTGTAACCCCCGAAAGTTTCCTAAACTTTACAGCGGAATTTCACAGCT
>NW_004567179.1:30044-31421 GCF_000260355.1 Condylura cristata | reverse complement strand
CAGCCATGCTCAGCGACGCCCAGCCGCTCTCAGCCATACCCAGCCACGCACAGCCATGCCCAGCCATGCCCAGCCACACTCAGCCACGCCCAGCCACGCTCAGCCACGCTCGGCCATGCCCAGCCATGCTCAGCCATGCTCGGCCATGCCCAGCCAAGCTCAGCCATGCTCGGCCACGCCCAGCCACGCTCAGCCATTCCCAGCCACACTCAGCCATGCTCAGCGACGCCCAGCTGTTCTCAGCCATACCCAGCCACGCACAGCCATGCCCAGCCATGCCCAGCCACACTCAGCCACGCCCAGCCACGCTCAGCCATGCTCGGCCACACCCAGCCACGCTCAGCCACGCTCGGCCATGCCCAGCCACGCTCAGCCATGGTCGGCCATGCCCAGCCAAGCTCAGCCACGCTCGGCCATGCCCAGCCACGCTCAGCCACGCCCGGCCACGCTCAGCCATGCCCAGCCACGCTCAGCCACGCCCGCAGGCCAGCGCTGATCTGCACCCCCTGCTGGCTGGGCACGTCGGGACTGGCAGGGTCCTGACCAGCGCCAGGTGACCCCGAGGGGCCCCCCTGCGTCGTCGGTGCAGAGAAGGATGCGTGCCCTCAGGCCGGTGGGCGGGGCGTTCGTTCAGGCCCTGGGCAGCCGAGGGCGCGGCTGCAGGGCTGGACCAGGGCTCCCACGGCCGAGCTGGCCGCCAGGTGCTGAGGAAGCAGCGCCTGCCCAGAGCGGCTCCACGCAGAGCCACAGGGCCCAGCGGCTGCTCTCTGCAGAGCTGAGCACAGAGCGGAGCAAGCCTGCCGCTGGGACAGGGCACAGCCACACGGCTCCCACGGGGCTCCCCATGGGGTTCCCTATGGGGCTCACCCACACAGAGCTCCCCCTGGGACTCCCCACGGGGCTCCCCACTGTGCTCCCAATGGGGATCCCCATGGGACTCCCCACGGGGCTCCCCCCGGGGGTGCTCCCCACGGGGCTCCCCACGGGGCTCCCCACGGGGCTCACCCACACTGGGTTCCCCATGGGGCTCACCCACACCGGGCTCCCCATGGGGCTCACTCACACGGGGCTCACCACAGGACTCCCCACGGGGCTCCCCACTGTGCTCCCAACGGGGATCCCCACGGGGCTCACCCACACGGGGCTCCCCACGGGGCTCCCCACAGGGCTCCCCATGGGGCTCCCCATGGGACTCCCCACGGGTCTCCCCACTGCACTCCCAATGGGGATCCCCATGGGGCTCACCCACACGGGGCTCCCCACGGAGCTCACCCACACGGGGCTCCCCACGGGGCTCCCCACAGGGCTCCCCACAGCGCTCCCAATGGGGCTCCCCACGGGGCTCACCCACATGGAGCTCCCCACGGGACTCCCCAC
>NW_004567179.1:29373-29944 GCF_000260355.1 Condylura cristata | reverse complement strand
GGGGCTCCCCACGGGGCTCACCCACATGGAGCTCCCCACGGGACTCCCCACGGGGCTCCCCATGGGACTCCCCACGGGGCTCCCCACTGCGCTCCCAACGGGGATCCCCACGGGGCTCCCCCACACGGGGCTCCCCACGGGGCTCACCCACACGGGGTGCCCCACGGGGCTCACCCACATGGGGCTCACCACGGGACTCCCCACGGGGCTCCCCATGGGACTCCCCAGGGCGCTCAACCACAGCTGAGCTGCACAAAACAGTCCCGCTGCCGTGGCAGGAGGCAGGAGGAGCAGCCTGGGGCTGTCGACGGGCTTCTGAGGTCACACGTCAAGGTGCCCAGGAGTGGGGAGCAAACAGCGGCCCCCCTGCCGACCATCCCTCCCGGTCACTTGCCCACTCTGTTCACTCATCCACTCTGTGCGGCCGCCCACAGCACCAAGACGCTGCCCGGCTCACCTCGGTGTGTGACCCCGACTGGAGAACTCCTCCCCGCGGGGCTTCCACCTCCCCCCAACCGGCAGGTGGGCGAGGTCCTTGGGGCGGCACCCCACTGCCCCCCAGAGCTCGCCG
>NW_004567179.1:2815-3703 GCF_000260355.1 Condylura cristata | reverse complement strand
GGCGGACATGGGGCTCCCGCGGGCAGCCCGCACCCTCAGCAGACAGGGGCTAAGGGGGCCACTCGGTCGCTCCGGGGCAGAAGCCGCCGCCGCAGCCTGAAAGCTGACGAGGGCACAGAGGCCACGGGGGGGCAGAGAGGCCACGGGGGGGGGCGGGCAGAGAGATGCCGCGGGCCAGGAGCCCGGGGCGGCCCTCTTGCGGCCCCAAATCCAGCAAGTGTTTCTGCAGGGAGCCCACGAGATCACCCCAAGCTTGAGATCACCCCAAACGCGAAGAAGCCAGAGAAGCTGAAACGGCGTTTGGACAGAGGCCAAGAGGAAGGCATCCGCGGGGCGCCCCCGGACTGCAGGAGGTCAGGGCCCGCGGCAGGAGCGCCGGCCAGGCGGGTGCAGTGGGGGGGTGGCGTGGGGGGAGGGTGGCGGTGGGCGCTTCAGCTCCACCCCTGGCAAAGCCGCCGCTGGCCGCGCTCAGAGCTGGTCCAGACGGTGACCGCGGGACTTCCTTTCCTGGTGGACACTAGGCACTGGGGGCGCTGGGCCCCGCATGCCCTGCCTGGTGAGTGAGACCCCGTCCCCGGGCGGCCAGAACCAGAGCCCACCTGTCGCGTGAGCCAGGCCCAGCCCTCTGTGAGGCTGCAGGGGCCTGCGTGGGCACCGCTGGCCTGGCCAGCTTTTGCTGCTCCCCGGACAGGCCCCGCCCTCCCACCTCGCACCCCCACCCCATTGGCCTTGGTGGAGGAGACCCCAAGGGGAAGGGGCTGCCTGGCGGCCACACGCACTCACCCAGGTACAGGGAGCCCCAGGGAGCCCTCAGGGGTCTGAGCTGACCCAAAAGCGCTTTTTTCTCTTTTAACAAGAGTTATTTATTTGTGCGTATAGAATTGGGGT
>NW_004567179.1:841-1398 GCF_000260355.1 Condylura cristata | reverse complement strand
GCTGGCAGAGGAGGTGGCACTGGCAGAGAGGAGGTGGCATTGGCAGAGAGGAGGTGTTAAGGGCAGACAAGAGGTGGCACGGGCAGAGAAGAGGTGATATGGGCAGAGAAGAGGTGGCACGGGCAGAGAAAAGGTAGCACTGGCAGACAAGAGGTGGCTCTGGCAGAGAAGAGGTGGCGCTGGCAGACAAGAGGTGGCGCTGGCAGAGAAGAGGTGGCGCTGGCAGAGAAGAGGCGGCGCTGGCAGAGGGGAGGCGCTGGCAGAGGGGAGGCGCTGGCAGAGGGGAGGCGCTGGCTGCTCGGCCTGGGGCCTGCCCAAGGCTGGGGAAGGAGACACCTGTGGGCCAGGTGTCCCGGGGCTGCATCCCCACCTTGACTTTGCCCTTTCCGCCCAGACGTGCCGCGCTGGCTGTGTGCCCTGGCTCTGCCCGGCCTGGAGACCCCACCCGCCCCGTCCTGGCCACACGCTGGGTGTGGGGTCCCTGCCCTGCTGTCTCAGGCCAGCGCGGCTGTGTCAGCGGCCACGGCGGGCCCTGGTTTGTCTCCCGTGGCCCCTTT
>NW_004567179.1:0-488 GCF_000260355.1 Condylura cristata | reverse complement strand
GAAGCGGGGCGTCGCTCCCGACCTCCCGCCGCGCAGCCCCCAGCACCCCTTGGGCTCCCCTTCCACCTGCCGTCGGCTCAGTACTGAGCCGTCACCGGGGCGGGGGGAGCCCCATGGACGACGGCCCACCCCGCCCCCACTCAGCCGGTGGCCACGCAGCGCGTCTGTGCAGCGGTAGCCGCTGCTGGCGCTCAGGGTCCTGCTCTCCTCCAGGTCCGACTACTGACCTGCGTCAGCCCCGTCTGAAGGGCCCGGAGGACGTGCCCGGGGTGTTTGGTAAGTGCCGGGGAGCCCTGCCCAGCCAAGGGGGGGGGCGCCGTCGCCGGCTTTAACCAGTGTTTGTGTTTCCCCAAGATGAAATGCTAGTGCAAGAGATGCTGAACCCCAATAAATCCGTCATGGGCGAAGCCCAAAAGACGGCAGTGACCATGTCAACAAAACCGCTCAAGGAACAAGGCAAGTGTCCACCTTGCACTGTCCGGGGCCGC
>NW_004567178.1:388408-388955 GCF_000260355.1 Condylura cristata | reverse complement strand
CAGCGTCGTCCTGTCGCGGGGTGCGTCCCCGCGGCCCCTCGCACCAGCACGGCGACCTCGCCCGCACTTGGTGGGGTCGCCCCGACACCCCCTCAGCCCCGGCTGGGCCAGCCCGCCCAGCACGACACCCCTTTCGCCGGAATTCTGGCCATCTCCGGCGACGCGCTGCCTCCCCCCTGGACGCCGGCCTGCGGGCCCGGCTGGCCCTGGCCCTGCCCCCGACGCGGGGCCGCTCGGACCCCACCACGTTCCCCAACCCGGGCAGGCCCGGGCTCAGACGAGCGTCTCACTCTGCGCTCGTAAGGTGGGAGAATCACGAGTCAGGCTGGGGAGGGGGGCGCGCTGGGGGGGTCAGCGCCGCCGCATGCAGAGTCCAGTCTTTCCGTCTCGGATCTGGGGTGCGCCGGCTGCGCACGGGGGCTCCCTCTCGGGGACGTCCTGCCTCCGGGGGCGCGGTTGGATGAGGGGGTGCATCTCCCCCCACAGTTCGCGCCGGCAGCGCAGCAGAGGCCGCGCCCGCCGGAGTCACGAGCACCACGTCCCCCGG
>NW_004567178.1:380255-381473 GCF_000260355.1 Condylura cristata | reverse complement strand
CCGATCCAAGATGGAGGCTGGGCGAGAGCGAGAGAGGGCGGGGGCGGCGGCGGAGGGTCCACCGCCCTGGCTGCGCAAACAGACCTGCTGCAACCCTGGACGTCTGGAACGCGTCTCCGCCCTCTCTGCTTTCATCTCCCACCAGGCGTCTTAGCGGGATTTTCAAGGACTTTGCTGCAGATGTTTGAGCCGGAGACAGAGTCGTGCCTGGCGCCCGGCAGGGCGGTCCAGGCCTCTGCCCAGAGCCAGCCGCCCCCGCCTCCAGAGGCAACGGGGGTGGGCCGTGCGCCCGGCCCCCACAGGGCCCGACCGCACCCAGCTCCGGACCCGGACGGGTCCCTGGGACGGGTCCCCGGGACGCGTCACATGCCAGGAGCGGACTTCAGCTCCCCTGGACTCAGGGTGACCGGGGTGGACTCCTCGGGCGCCTGCCCCCCTCCACCCGGGGCGGGGTGACGACACACGGACCGTGGGGCTCTGAACGGGCTGATGGTGCGGCCTGCGCCTGTGTCCACTAGCCACTGTCTGACCCTCGAGAGCCCGCAGAGCCCGCTTCCAGGCCGGGAGCCGCCGGCCCCCGCCTCGGGCGGGACCCACGCGCAGCGAGCTCCCTGAAGGCGCTGCAGGAGTGGGCCGCTGCCTGCACGCCAGGGCCGCTGCCCGCACGCCAGGGCCGCTGCTCCCTCCGGGTGCCCGAGGCGGCAGCTCCGAAGGAGAGCGGCCCTTGGGGCTTGGCCGGCCTCGGTGGCCGGCCTGGGCAGCCAGGAGAGCCCCCGGTCACTTCGCTCTGGCCCTTCGGTCCGGCCTGACCTGCGACGTGGGCCCTGGGCTCCCGACCTCACACCGACGCCCCCAGCCAAGCCCTGGGATGGCCCCACGGCGCCCTGCAGACCCAGGCCCAGCCACCCCGTGCTGCTGGCCGCGGCCTCTCCAGCCACGCTCACCGGAGCTCGGGCTTCCCGGCCGGAGGGTCAGGCTGGCTGCGCTTCACCGTGGCAGCTCGGGAGAGCGGGGTGTGGAGCGAGGGGTGCCAGGCACCTTCAGCCCGCCTCTGGGGGTGTCCCAGGGCAGACGCTGCTCCTGGAAGCCCCCTCCGCGTGGCCCGTCCAGCCAGGGCACCCGGGAACCCGCTCACCGGGGGGCGTCCACACACGCAGGGCAGGGCCCGAGGGTCAGGCCCGTCCACGGGCGGGGGGCCTGAGGCCAGCTGCCCACTCG
>NW_004567178.1:378303-378832 GCF_000260355.1 Condylura cristata | reverse complement strand
CGGCTCTGCCACGGGGGGGCGGCCCGCAGGGCGGGTGACTAAGGAGGAAATCCCGTCTGCGCTGGGCGTCCTGGCGGGCGGGGCGGGGGCGCAGCTGGGCCCGGTGGGCCCAGAAGGAAGGGGGCCGGGCGCCGGCCTCATTGTGCTGGACGCCTGTCACAATGCGGACGCGGGGGCGGCGGGGTTTCCTCCCTGGAATTTCCATCTGGAACGTTCCTCTGAGTCCCCAGGGCCGGCTCACCTGGCGCCCGCTGGCAGCGGTGCCTTTCCTGCCTGCGGGGCCGGCGCGGGCCGGGGCCGCTGGGCGGGACCCGGCGGGGTGCTGGCCGCGCCTCCCCCACGTGGCCGGCCAGGGCCCCCCCCTTGCCGCGCGCATTAGGCTCAGCGGTGTGAGCAGAGCTTCTTGGCGCAGAAGCCTGGCGCTGAGTCGGCTGCGCCGCCCCCAGCTGGAGAGCTCCCCCTCTGCGGGCACGCCTGGCACCCCGGGGGACACCGCCGGGCCAGTCCCCTCAGGCCGCCGGGCCAAGCG
>NW_004567178.1:373719-376608 GCF_000260355.1 Condylura cristata | reverse complement strand
CACAGCCCTCGGCTCTGAGGTCTCGCAGAGTCCTGGGCCTGATCTGGAGCTCCGGGCTTGTCCTTTCTCCTCTCCCTGACCCCAACACACCGGCCCAGGCCGGGCTGCCCTCGCCACCGTCTGCGGGCCTGAACCGCTGCTGCTTGCCAGCGCTGCCCACCTGCCTCACGGGCGGCGCCCGGGCCGCCAGCCACGTGCAGGAGCTTCCCGCTTCCCATCACGGAGGGACGGGCTTCCCCCTCTCCCCCTTCTTCTCAGGGCCAGACCCTGAACAATAGAAAGAAACCCCCCGGGAGCTGGGGGAGTGGGAAAGCAGCTTCCTGCTGATTCTTAACAGAACTCAGCAGACGGGGTCCCAGCACGCCCGCCTGCGGGGAGCAGAGACAAGCTGGGGGCACACCGGTGCCGCCACAGGGTGTCCGGGGGCGCCCAGGAGTGTCCAGGCTCAGAGCCCCGGAAGGCGCCTCGGAAGCTAAAGTGGCGCGGGGACCCCGCTCTCCTGGGGCCCAGGCTCCCGGCCCCCAGGCTGGGCTCAAGCCGGCATGCATGCCCCAAGACCCTGCCTGTCTCCAGGCCAGGTCATTACTCACTAGCTGACCCCCCACCCCCGCCCCCTGCAGATCTGGCCCCTGAAAGCCTTTGTTCTCTGGAATGCTCTTCCTCCCAGAGCCACAAGGCCTGGCTCTTAGATCTTCAAGGCTGCAGCCTCAGCTCGAGATAAGTAACAGAGCTCTGCTCGGCTGAGGGGCTTTCAAGTCTGCGTGAAGGCTGGGCACAGCTGTCCAGAGCCCTCCCTGACTCAGGCCCGCCAGTTCCAGACCACACACTGCAGAGAGCTTCACGCACGTCTTGCCCGATGGTGGGCTGGGGCGGGGCCCAGGCGGGATCCCCATCTGGGGTGACGGGATGGTAGCCCTCAGGCTGCCCTGCCTGCTGGGGGCCTGGGGTGCAGGGACCCTGGCGGCCCTGCAGACGGGCCGCTGAGGAAGGGGGGCTGCCCGGGGTCCCCGCCCCCGCCTCCTCCAAGACTGGGCCTGGCTCTGGGCTCCTGGTCTTCAGGACAAAGCAGCGGAGGAGGAAGGGAGGGGAGCCCCCCACCCCGACCTGGGAGCCCAAGAGGGCCACGCCCCACTGCCACAGAGGGAAGGCCAGTGCGCCCCAGGTCTATCTGTGAAATGGGGTGAGCCTGGCTGCTCCTGCCTGGGCGCGCCCTCTGATGCGGTGCAGGGGGCGAAGGCTCCCAACAGATACTCATGGAGTCGTTTGCCCGCTGCTCAGTAACCGTTTTCAGCTGCTTCCGCCCCAAAGCCACAGCTGCCCACCCGAGGCCGCTGCCCACCCAAGTCCTGGGCCCACAGGCGATGAGGGTCCTTGACAGCACCACAGGGGAGCCCCGGCTGCCCGGGACTCGCAGCGAGGAGCACGACGGAGCCAGGAGCGACTGCCCGAGCGGGCGGGCGGCGGAGCAGGGCCGGCCGCGGGGCCACGGGCCACGGGGCCACGGGCCACGGGGGGCCACGGGCCACGGGTCGCTGAATCACACCCGTATTTTCACACTGAGTCAGAACTACGCCTCTGCCTCTGCATTTGCAGGTTGAAGGCTCAAACTCCAGGGGCGCGGAGCAAGCTGGCAGGGGCCCGCTCTCGGTGCGCCCCCGGGTCAGGGAGCAGAGACCCAGGCTTGTGGCCTCGAGCAGGGAGCGGGCGCCCCGTCTCGGCTGTGGGCTCGGGGCACTGGGGGTCCCAGCTCCCCTGAGCGTGGAAGCCAGGGCTCGGCCGCGGAGGCCGGCGGACCGCTCTGGGCTAGAGGGTCTGCTCAGGTGAAGGCCCGGACGAGGACGGCCTCGGGGAGCGCCAGCGTACACCCCACACGAGGCGGTGCCTCTGGGGCCCTCGGGACGCCACCTCAGGGCCTGTGACCTGCAGTTGGAGAGGGCCGGCCGGCTGGCAGCAAAGTCCGCAGGCCTGCCACGCCCTGCCCCTGCCCGCACCAGGCGGCTGCTTCGCCTCCCTCTCTGCCTTCGCACGGGTCTCAGGCTTGCAGAGCTACAGCCACAGGCTGGAAACCAGACCCTGCGGCAGGTTCCGCCCGGGGGGAACCTCTCCCGAGTGGGGACCCCGTGACCTGGGCGGCAGGAGAGCGCGGTGCAGCCAGCCCTGGGGCCACGCTCAGTCCCAGCTGAAACGCTGAAGCCGCACAAACTCAGCCAGTGGCTCCCACTCTCCAAACGGTGCCCCGCGGCGGTCCGGAGGGGCCTGGGGCGGTGGGGGCGGGGTCACGCTTGCGGGGCTCCCCGCCTCGGCAGCCCCGGCAGCCCCAGCGCCTGCTCCAGAGACCAGGTTTGGGGGAAGGGGCGCCGGCGCCGCGCGCTGCTCACAAAGGCGAGGCCTCCGCGGCTCCGCCCACTTCCCAAAGAATTTAAAAGAATCAGAAAACTCTGCGAGAGGAGACTCGAGTGACAGCCCGGCTCAGCCGGCTCCCTGGAAAACACGAGCCACCGCGGCCCCTTCCCAGCCTGGGCGCACAGGCTTCCCTCGCGCAGGGAAGGGTGCCGCTCTGTCCTGGTTTCTGGTTACCATTACTGCCCAAAGGACACCACCTCCCGGCGGGCGGGCCCAGGGACCGGGACACTGTCCGCGGGGAAAATGCGGTTCCCAGGGCCGGCGGGCGCGGGCGCTGCCCGGCCAAGGTGCCGTGGCCAGGCTCTGCGCGGCGGCTCACAGCCAGGCTGCAGGACTTACCGCCAGGACGCTCTGGGCCAGGAGCCCCAGGGCCAAGGCCCCCAGCAGCAGCCACCTGGAGGGGGAGGGAGGGAGGCGTGAGCGCGGCGCCGCAGAGCCCGGGGGCACCCGCGCGCCCCGCGGCCGCCGGTCCTTACCTCCGCGGGC
>NW_004567178.1:371350-372469 GCF_000260355.1 Condylura cristata | reverse complement strand
ACGCGGGCGGCCGCCGCGGAGCCCTTGGGCTGAGTGCCGGGAAGCAGCGGCGCCCGCGTTCCCACGGCCCCTCCGTGGACAGCACGCGCTGGCCAGGAGTGGCCTCCCGCAGGAACAGCCACCCGTCGGCGCTGCCTTTCGCGAGTTTGTTCGTTTTGGAAAAGCATCACCGCGCTCCTGTTTGAGCTGAAACCAAAACGAAACCGTCTCATTGTCCCAGGAGCGAGTAGCTCAACAGTTTTCGTCCCTCCCACTCTGCTAGCCGCTGGCCGCGGGCGCCGGCCTGCGCTCCCTCTGTGGCGGGCGCAGCCAGCCGGGACCTCAGCTGTTGCTGCGTCAGCCCGAGGGTGTGGCCGCCACCTCCCCCGAGTCCACTTCGCTGAAGTCCCACACAGCCTTTTTTGAAACTGTTTTACATTTTATTGTTGCTCCTAGTTAGTTAGTTTCCCTTTTTCTTTTCTTCTGTTTTTTTTTTAACGTCCCTGGGGGCCAGGACCCTCCCGGCTGGGCTCGCTGCGCTCCAGCGGGCACCGGTGATTGACTGTGACAGCTCACGGCGGTGGCCACAGGGTCTGGGCGGGCTGGCCGGCCTCCCGGGGAGGCGGGCTAATGATTACAGCAGCCCGGCCTGGGCCTCCCCAGGGTCCGGCCCAGCACTTTACTTAAACACTCTCCAGTAACCAGCGAATGCTTTCAAGAGAGGAGGCCCTGAGCCCTCTGCGTCTGGAATATTGACCGAAATACTTGACGCTGCCCAGGAGGGTGGCCGAGCCCCGAGGCCCGGCTGAGGCCTGCGGCCGCCCTGGCGGGCTGTCAGCGGAGCCGGGCGGCCCAGGGGGCGCGGGCGCGGGGCGTGTGGGCACCAGCAGCCGCCCGCTCTGTCCGGGAAGGCGGCAGGATCGGGCGCTTCCGCTTCCCTTCACTGTCCCCCGAGGCCGGGTCCCGTTTGCCGACTGGACTGTGTCTGTCCGTCCCTCCGGTGCCACACGGTTAGGCGACCTGGCCTGTGGCCACCTCTGGTCACCGCTGGGCCTCCTCCATTACGCTGCGCTTTTTCCTGGCTCGTGCAGAGAGCGACTTCCCGGCGTACGGAGGATCCCTGTGAAAATAACAGGGGCG
>NW_004567178.1:369421-370615 GCF_000260355.1 Condylura cristata | reverse complement strand
GAGGGCCCACCAGGGCTCTGGTGTCCTTCCCTCTGAGGCCGCGGCCCGGCCCTGGGCTGAGGCGGGAGCGCCCGTAGGAACTGACCCTGCCTCCGTCCCTCGGCTCGGCAGGGAGCTCCGAGCCCGCATTACTCACCAGCAGACAGGGCAGGTGCTTACAAGGAGGTCCCGGCACGCTGGGCAGCGCGCTCCGACCTGGCGAAGGGCTGGCCGCACGGGAGCCGCAGCGACGCCGTCGGGCCTTGAGAGGTCGGGCCGCCCCGCCTGCAGCCGCGCTGGCTGTGGCGCTCGCTCCGGAATCCAGGAAAACGCGGCTCACGCGTTGGTGCCTGCGCGTGGGGTGGAGGACCGGAGGTGCCGGTGCCGGGCGGCTCCTGGGCGGGGAGGCCGGCGGCTGGGCGCCGCCTCAGCCCCCGCCTCCCTGGCTCCTGCTCCCCACCTGCCTTGGGGTCGGCCCGCTGCTCCCCGGCTCCCCGCTGCTCCCCGCCACCCCGCGACCGCGACCCGTCCTGAGCTTGTCACGCCTCCTCACGGTTCCACGGACCCTCGGCCTTGCCTGGACTCCCTGTCCGCCAAGCAAGTGCCCACCGTCGGCTGGACAGGCGGGGCTCCCGCTGCCCCCGCGGGTCACTGGCCGGACAGTCTCACGCCCCTCCAGCTGTCCCCACACGTGCCGCCCAGGGCTGCCCCCTGCGGTGACCTGGGTCCCCGCGGCCGGGCCTTGCTGGCCCGCTGAGCGCCGCCCTCCTCGCCAGCCAGTGGGCCTGTCCCGAGGCCCCCGGGGTCCCCAGGGCCTCGGCCGGCTGACTCGGCCTTCTCGGCCTGACCGACGTCCAGCGGCGGCCGCCTCTGGCCTTGGTGGGCTTCGCTTGTGTAGTACTTAATTTTGGGGTTCAAGGCAGATTGCAGGTCAGAGGTCCCAGCTGGCCAGGCGGAAGGCCCCGCGCTCCCTCGGGGGCTTGGCCACACCCTGGGTCTGGACAAAGGCTAGAGATACCCGTGAGCCGCGTCCCGCCCTGACTCCCGGCAGCCTCTGCTCTTTCCTGTGTCCACAGTTTCGCCTTTATTTTATTTTTTTTTTAAAAGATGTATTTATTTATGCACACAGAACTGGGGCACAGGCCAGCGGTGCGGGGGGTGAGAGGCCTCCCCAGAGACAGAGCGGGGAGCGGGACAGGCAGATGGACGGAGCAG
>NW_004567178.1:340566-341923 GCF_000260355.1 Condylura cristata | reverse complement strand
GCGGGCACGTGGCTCTTACTGTAGGAAAGGGCTGGGGGTCGGGCCGGGCCCTGGTGGGGAGACGCCGTCCCCGCGCCCACTTCCGGGGGTTCAGGAGACCAGCCGCTGCGTCCGGCCACCTCTTAACTGGACTCCAGCCTCTGCCTGGCCACGCTGGACGGGCCCTGGGTGCTGGGCCGGCCGCGGCCTGGGGGGAGGCGATGGCCCCGGGCGGCTGAACAGCCAGGAGCCTGGGCTGTCCCCCGCGGGCAGCCCTGGCCGGCCGGGGCCGTGTCTTCTGGGGTGCCCCCGTCCGGGGTGCTTGGGCCCCGTCTCCACAGCTCCTGGACGCTGCCGGGAAGGGGCTTGCGAGTGTCCCTCGGGCAGCGGCGGGGGCCTGGAGCTGAGCCCCTCCTGTGGAGCGGGTGACCCCTGGGCCTGTCCTAGAGGCCACCCCGGGTCCCGCCCAGCCGAACCCGCTCCCGAGCCCCTTGTCGGGGGGGCCGGTACAGGCCCGCACCCCAGGGGGAGCCCCGCTCAGAACCAGCAGCCCCCGCCCAGCTGGCTCAGAACGCGGCGCGAGGGGCGCGGGCAGGGGCGTCCGGCCTGCGCCACACGCGGGAGCCGGGCCCCCAGGACATCCTGGCGCTGCCCGTCCGCCGGAAACGCACCGGCCGCGGCCTTGGTTGGCTGCAGGATGCTGGGTCAGCGGCTGCTGACCTGCCCTGGCGGCCCCCCCGCGGCCCAGCCCTCAGCGTCCCGTCCTCCCCGCAGATCCGCGGCCAGCGGGCGTCCCAGGCGGCCCTTGCCGGGCACTCGGGGACACGGCAAGGGGTTTCTAGGGTGTCCCTCCGGCGAGGAGCTGCCCGCAGCCCTTCTGAGGAGAGGAGGGGTCTGCCGTGCCACGGCCCTGTCGGGGAGACCCGCCGGCCCCCCTCTGCCGGGGCCCCGCCCATTGGAGACCCCCTCTGCCAGGGACCCACTGTCAGGGACGCCCCTGTTGGGGACCCCCCGTCGGAGACCCCCTCTGCCGGGGCGTGGACACGACGCTCCCACTGTCCCCCTGGTGCGGCGGGCCGAGAGGAGCCCCCCGAGACCAGGACCGAGCCGTGGCCGACTGCCGCCTGCGCTCGACCCAGAACTTCACGCGGGCGCGGCCGTGTGCCCCCAGGGCCTGTCCACTCCCTGGGCCCCACGGCCCAGGCCGATGTCACCTGCCTGGTCAGGGCCCCGCCCCGGTAGGTGTCACCTCCTCGGCGGTGAGACCCCGAGGCCTGTCCCTCCTCAGACAGAGACTCCATGGCCAGTGCCCCCGCCTGGCGGCCCCTCCTGGTGTCCACTCCCGCGTCCCCTCCTGCTGTCCCCTCCCACATCCCCT
>NW_004567178.1:333261-334166 GCF_000260355.1 Condylura cristata | reverse complement strand
TGCCCGAGCACCCGGTGCCTGGGGCCGCCCGGGCGACCTGGACCTTCCAGCTGATCGTCAGGTCACTGAAACCCAGCAGCTCCTCTGCCCGTCCTGGGAAAGGTCTCCCGCACTCTTGCGAATAAGTGATTTGTTTTGCATTTTTAAGCCATGTTTTCCCTTGTGAGTAAAAGATTTTCTGCTGTGGTGAGCAGGGAATTCAGTGGTGTAACGCACATCCTGAGTCGCCCTCAGTGCGCCCCTCAGAGAGGAAATGTGGCTTTAGGATGAGCTGTTGCAGCTCACCTGGACACGCCTCATTCCGGGCTGGACCAAGGAGGGTTGGCGGGTGATGCCACCTGCAGCCTGAGAACCCGGCGTGGCCCTGGCCTCCGTGGCCCGGCGTGGCCCTGGCCTCCGTGGACCTCGCAGCACGAGGGCTCAGATTTGGAGGGTTCCGGCTGTGTTAGTACTAGTTTCTGCTCGCATTGAAAGCACTACAGCCCCACGGCGCCCGGGAAAGGAGTGAGGGCCGAGTGAGCGCACACGTGACCCCGGGCCCGGGGCAGCAGCCCGAGCGCGCTCTACGTGGCCGGTCGTGAGCCATGCTGAACCGCCGTGTGGTCTCTTACAGGGTCCTCCAGGCCCCCCCGGCCCACCAGGAGAAAAGGTAAAGGCCTTTTTCATTTTCTCTGGCACCAGATGATCCTGAAATGGCCCGATGTCTTCCTTATTTGAGTCTTTGTGGGAAGTTTTAGAGACTCTTGTGTTTTCAACACCTATGCATTCATCATTCTGTGTGTCCACCCGCCCGCTCTGCACCCACCCAGCCTGTCCACCACCCCCCGCCCATCCTCCACCCATCATCCATCATCCGTCGTCCGTCTCCCCTTCAGTCACTACTTTGGAATAATCTTCCCTAAAGT
>NW_004567178.1:307522-308380 GCF_000260355.1 Condylura cristata | reverse complement strand
TACGCCCCGCCCACAGCCCCTCCCAGCCCCTGCCGTGTGGCCCCGCCCCCTGGCCCCGCCCCCAGGAGTGCAGGATGAGCCCCTCCTCCTTCCTGCTCCTGGCCACCCGGGTCTGCGCCACCTCAGTTCCAGGTGGCCGGCAGACTCCCCTCTACTTAGTTCCCCCACGCAGATGCACGCGCCCGCGACCTGAAGGGCGTGCCAGCAGGCGCCTCGGGTGTCCGGCGCTGGTGGACAGGACAGCCGCCTCCCCGTCCTCTTCAGCCACGGGGTTCCGCCTCTAAGGCATTTCTTGCCGAGCCAGCGGCGTGGCGTCTGTCCCGTCCACTCAGCCTCCCTGCTGCTTTGGGCAAAGAAACGGGGCGACCATGGGGCGGCCAGCAAAGCCCACCTGCGCGGCCCCTTACTTCCCCAGGCGCCCCCGACCCAGTGGGTGGGGGCAGGAGCGCGGCCTCCGGCCCAGGCCTGGGAAGGTCAGCCGGGGCGGGAGGACACGGGGCGGGGCTTTGCAGGGCCACACTGACCGGGACCCTCTTTCCCACATCTGGGCGGAGTCAGCGAGGGGACACGCGAGGTCAGCTGACCCCTTCCCAGCTGCAGGTCACTCCTAGGGTGCTGGGCCCCCGCCCCGGCCCAGGCTCCTCCCAGCTCCGCGGAGGCCGGAGCCGCCTGGCCGCAGGGACCCCCGTGCCTCCCCAGGTCAGCGCGCCAGCTGCTCCTCTCGCGCAGGCCTGGACGTGACTCTGAGCCTGAGCCTATCCCGCGCTGGCGCCTCCCGCCCGCTCCCGGCGTCCTGCTCCTCTCCAGGACCCGGGGCTGGGGGCCGCCCCGCTTCCTCCCCAGGTCACTCCTAGGGTG
>NW_004567178.1:305691-306683 GCF_000260355.1 Condylura cristata | reverse complement strand
GGCCACGGGCTGTGGCTGCCCAACTGGGGGGACAGCGGTGGCTTCGGACATGACGGAGCCGGGAGGGTGGGGGCGTCCCGGCGGGCCAGATGGGCCCCCAGCGAGCCGGGCCGTGGGTCGGGTGCGTGTCTCAGGCCGCCCGCTCTGTCCGCCACCAAGTCCGTGGGTCTGAAGTCCACAGAGCCACACGGAGGTCTTGGGGAGAGAGTGGCCACGGGCTGTGGCTGCCCAACTGGGGGGACAGCTGTGGTCTCTGCCACGTGTGTGAGAGCGGGCCCCGCATCCCTGGCGGGCACCAGAGGCTGTCTGCCCGGTCACTGTCCGGGCGGTCACCCCAGAGCGGTCTGCTCCCCGGGGCGCAGCTTCACCTGCGCGGCGGCCCTGTTCGGGGCGCACGATTTCCTGCGCTGTGCTCCTGGGGTGCCGGGGCTCCAGAGCCGGGCTGCCCGGCCATGAGACCTCAGTGGCCTGGACAGCATGCCGTGCTCTGGCCTGTTCCCCCCGTGGACACCGCCGAACTGGTCACCACCCGCCTCGTCCCTGAAAGCCCACCGGGGCCGAGAGTCATGGACCTGCGACCCTTAGCTTCCCCGTTGTCTCAGGCGCTGGCGCTCAGGAAAGTCCCGACAACTGGGGCGTCCGCCTCGGAGCCCAGCCCCAGGGAGCACGGGCCCTGGAGCACCGCCCGTGGGGGCTCGGTGCCCGGGGGCTCTGTGCCCGTGGGGGCTCGGTGTCCGGGGGGCTCGGTACCCGGGGGCTCGTGTCCTGGGGCTCGGTGTCCGGCAGGGCTTGGCTGAAGCTGTTGGAGGTAGAAACAGAGACTGGAAACTGCCAGGTCTGATGGGCAGCAGCGATGTGCCCCTCACTTCCCAGCAGGGGTTCCCCCAAAAGTGACCCCCTGTGCGCAGAGGGTCGGGAAGCTGTCAAACTCTGGCCCTTGGACGACCAACCCTTCGTCAGAGACGCTAGCCGCTGACCGGCAGCGATGCCCC
>NW_004567178.1:303389-305139 GCF_000260355.1 Condylura cristata | reverse complement strand
CGCCGGCGGCTGGCGCCGCGCCTCACTGAGCACCAGCGCCCAGGCCCGTGCGCTGTGCCCGGCCCCAGGCAGGGACTCCCCCAAACCAGCCAGCGTCGCCCCGGCCCCTCTCCGGCTGTGACTCCGGTGTCCCCCAAAGTTATGTTTGCCCCCCAGGTCCGGCCCCTGTGAGCATGCCCCTATTTGGAAATGAGGTAGGTGCAGACACAATTAGCTGAGACCACGTCCACGCCCCTGGGAGGACAGCGCATGGGGACGTAGCCGCAGGGGGGCAGCCGCAGGGGGGCAGCTGAAAGCCTGGGGCTGGTGCTGAGGCCAACCTGTGTGGCTGGAGGTTAGGTGGTGGGGCAGGTGTCGGTGCCCCACGGAGAAGGCTGGGGCCCCTCACAGGGAGGGGGTGACCCTCTGCAGGCGGGGGCAGGCCGGAGGGGCGGCTCCCTGCCTGGCGGGGGTCTCGGGGAGCCTGGCCCACAGGCCTGCATCCCACTGCGCCCCAGACTCTCCACTGACGCCAGCAGCCCGACGCCCCTGCCGTGGGGCCGGCTGCAGAGACCAGGGGGCCCGTTTCCAACAAGGGGTAGGAACGACTGAAGCGCGCCCTGGCCGCCGAGCTCCTTGGCAAGGGCCGCCGTCCAAGCCATTAGACCTAAAGACGCACCATTTTCCTGGAACGGGAGCAAAACAGACACGCGCTGAGTCTGGGTTTCGGAGGCTGCGCGCTGGCCTGCCCGGGGCGGCCGGGAGACGGAGGGGGCAGGAAGTGGCCGGGCAGCCTCGGACACAACGGCGTGGTGGTGCCGCCACGGACACCTGCAGCCCAGGTGGTGGTGGGAGTGCAGGACGTGCCGGGCAGTCCTGGCCACTGGCCGCCGAACAGGGCTGGACAGCCGGCTGGGCGCATGCGCGAGGGGCCGCTGGCCCGCTGCTCCTCCAGCCTGCGGCCAGGCCCCGCCGCCCTGTTCCCCCGCGGTCCTCCAGGGGGCAGCACAGTCCGCGGAAAGCGAGTCCCAGCCGGCGGCCTGGATTCTGCACTGGGCTCGCAGCACTGGCCAGCTCAGCCGCCGGCCCTGGGCCGGGCCCTGCACCCCCACTGCGGCTCGCTCAGTCACACGCACGTCCGCAAACGGTCACCCGCGCGCCCGCACCCCCGCGCACACCCGCACTTCTGCACCAGCACATGGTCACAGGCGCCGACACGAGGCGCGCAGCCAGGCCGGCGCACCCAGCCAGACCCCCAGCCCGCGCCCACACCCTGCGCTCGCTCACCCTCAGGGCCGCGCCCCAGTTTCGGCGCGACGCCCCCCGGGGCTGGGGCTCTGGGCGGGGCCTGGTCACACTCATCCCTGGGTCTGTGTGCCCGAAGTGACGGGGGCGGCCATGCTGTCCAAGGGCCACAGGAGGCCGCCGCGGGGGTGCCCCTGCTGGGCTTTGCTTTTTGCACCCCGTTTTTTAAACACGCGTCTTTGTCAGGAACCGAGTGGCCTCTGCAAGCCGCTCCTCAGGCAGATCTCAGCGAGTCCCTAAAGGCTGCCTGGGGCGGGGTAGCGGGGGCATCCGGAACGCTCAGGCCAGGCGCTTGGCCAGTTGCCCGTGTTGGGGGCTCCGCTGCCCCCTCAGCCCAGGGGTGCAGTCAGCTGTCCCGCAGCCACTGCCTTGGGGCAGCAGGACGTCAGGGCCGTGCTGCCCGGGGGCCTCTGGGCCTGGCAGCCAAACCCCGCCTGCGCTGGCCGGCAGGACACCGGCTTCCGGC
>NW_004567178.1:300580-302006 GCF_000260355.1 Condylura cristata | reverse complement strand
CTCCGGAAGGCTTTTCTTACCGGAGGCACAGTGAACAGATTGCGCCACTGCCGCGGAACCTTCTAGAATGCTATTTCTAGGTGTAAATGCCAAAGCCGTGGTTCTGGAAATGCCGACAGGTGCTCGCTGTATAAAAGACACCTGGTTCGAGTGACTTTAAAGATTAACAGGCCCTTCCCTGCAGGGCGTCTCCGAGCCTTTACTGGGAAGGTGCGGGAGGGCCCAGCCCTGTCCCCCTACCTGCTTGCTCGCCCACTGGGTGTCTGTGGGGAGCGTCTGGGGTCTCGGCAGGGCCTCCCATGCATGGTGCAGCCAGGGGAGGGGTGTGCCCCCCAAAAGGTAGCTGTCCATGGTGCTGAACCGAATCTGTGGCCAGTGCAGGGCCAGTGCCCATTCACCAGGACGCAGAGGGCTTCCGTGGACTCCTGCAGGTGTTCTGAACCCCAGGGGGTGAAGGTGGTGCTGGAAGAGAAGTGGGGGTCGGGGTGGGAGACGCCCAGGACGGAGGCACAGACACTGAGATGGGCCTGGAAAGAGAACGAGCTCTTTCCAGCTTCCTAGCACTCCGGTTGCCAGGGAAACCGCCAGGGCCACGGCCAGAGCCCGGGGAGCTAGCCGGAGGCCAGTGAGGTGTCGGCCTGGCCCAGACGGACTCGGCCCTCGCCCGCGTGGTCTCCGAAAGCGGGTCACGGCAGCTGTGCCGGCCGCGTTCACGCGCAGGACCGCGTTTGCTGAGTGTAAGGTGAAGCGTCTTTCCTCGTCTTAACCGAAGAGGCCTTCTGTGCTGCGGGGCGCCGGACAGGGCCTGGCTCGTCGCCCTCGGGCCGGAGCCGCCGCCGCGTCTCCGAGTCAGCGGGTGCCGGGGCCAAATCCTGCCGCCCGTGTCCTGGCGGGGCTGCGGGCCCGTGTCTCTCTCATCCTGGTCTTCCAAGCTCAGTGTCAGATATTAAAGCGTTTACGCGTGGGTATTCCACTCCCTGAGCGCAGGACCCCGTCGCAGCCAAGGCCATGTGTTCGTGTTTGCCAGTCACTAGACAGAAACTTGGATCCAGGAATCCCACGTTAAGCTCGTGATTACAACCGTTTTGTGAAATTTCGAGACTTTAAAGCAGACATTTTCCTGCCCGCCGCTCGGAGGCTGCCTGCCAGCCTGGGCCCGGGAGACACGGCTGGCCACGCCGGCGCCACCTGGGAGGCGGGTGCCGGCCGACGCCCCTCGAACCACAATCTGAGTTTTTAGCGCTGAGACGCCTCCAGGTTAACCCTTGTGAGAGGCGAGGTGGGTCACCGCGCAGGGATTTTCCTGTGTCCGGTCTGCTCTGCTTCCCACTCGCTGGGCATCAGCAGGGCAGAGCACTGGCCGAGGAAAGGAGCCAGTGGGCCCAGGGCGCCGCCGCGGGGCGCATGGCACGTGCAGGAGCCTCCT
>NW_004567178.1:294282-297094 GCF_000260355.1 Condylura cristata | reverse complement strand
GGGCAGCCCTGGGGCAGGCCCCTCCCCTCCGCCTCGCGGCCTCGCAGTGGCCTTGACACGGCCGCACCTGAGACGGCGCGTGTCCTCCTGGGCCTTGCCCACTGGCGCCTCCGCCGTGGTGGCCCCATAGCGAGTGGTCAGCGAGAACCCACAGGAGGACATAGGTGGCACCGGCTCCAGCTGGGCCCCGTGGCCCTGGCCCTAGGGCTGGACCATCGCACTACACGTCTGAGTCTCGGTCGCCGGCTCCCGGGGGGCCGTGGACGCCCCCTTGGGCCTCGACTGTGCGTCCACCCCGACAGCCTGTGTGGTCAGAGATGGGGCGTCCCTGGCCGAGGCTCACCCCAGACCTTCTTGAAGTAACGGTGCGTAACCCCACCACGTGAGTTCCCGGGGTGCGTGGACACTCCAGGTGCATCTGTTGCACGTTCACGGAAAGCTGGCCTGTCCTCCGGCCGCGAGCCCTTGCGCAGCAACCTGGGCGCTCTCCTGCCCCGTCCGGGCTGGGCTGGAGCCGACGTCCGTGTACTGCCCACACGTGTGCGCGCGTCTCTCCTCTATGGCCGGTGTCACTCAGCCGCGCCCTCTCAGGTCCCCCGCGTATGCCAGGGGCAGGGCCTCGCCTTTTTGACAGCTGAGTAGTATTCCACCACGTGTCCACACACATCTTCTCCAGCGACCCCAGACTTTCTTGGCGAAGCGTCTTTGAACCCCAGAGCCTGAGTTCACCGCTTCTTTCTCTCGGTGTCCAGGGGCTGGCTGCCCTCACGGGCTTGTCCCTGGACTTGCAAAGCACCACCCTGACAGCATCAGCGCGCTGTGTGTCCACTCGTGGCTGCGGGGCGTGGCCCCCAGGGCAGGTGTGGGCAGCACTGCCCCTGGAGTTTGCCACTGGGTCGCCCGCCCCCTCTCTGCACGCCCCTCCTCTGCGTCTGGGTCCCAGGCCCCTTCCCTGCGGCCAGTCACTGGCGTCAGCGCCCACCGGGGGCCACGAAAAGCCTGGGTCTCCTCTGTGGAGACCTGGTCTCTGGGCGAGGCCCCTGGGTGCTGGGTCTAGGCCTGGCGCGGAGCCTGCCTCCCCCGCGTGGTCCACCCACTCTGCGTCTCTGCTCGTCCGGAGACCAGCGCTTGCCCAGGCCTCAGGGGCGGGGCCGGCGGGGCGGGCCGGGTGGACGCTGCGTCCCTGGGGCCTCTGGCAGATCGGGCTGCTGCATGGCCACACCCCTGAGGTCAGCCGGTGCTCAGGGCCGAGCAGGGACGGTGGCTGCCCGGGGTCCGCGGCAGAGGCCCGCTGCTGTTTCTCCCGGCGGCCTGGCGCGGGGCGTCTGAACCTGCGCTCCTGGTCTCGCTACAAGAAACCCGCGGCTCGCAGTGGCGTGGGGCGGCTGGAGGCGCCGCGCCCGCCCCTGGCACCCTGAGCTCCAGCCGCCGCGCCCGAGGGAGGCCTCTGGGTCCGGCCGTTGCTTCTCCCCTACATGGTGACCCTGCAGGGCCCCCCGGGAGCCCCCGTGCCAGGACGGGAAGGCGGAGTCTCAAGGGGAAACTTAAACCTAGGCCACATACATGAGAGAGGTATGTGCGCACCCCACACAACCCTGCACACCCCCACACCCCCACAGTCACCCTGTACACCCACACCCTGGCTCCATCTTGAAAACTGTTGTGGAAATCAGGGGACCACGCAGAAGGCCACCTTGCAGCCACCAGGCCGGGACACCCCAGAGAGAGAAGGGCAAGTGTCACCCTCGGGGCATCCTTGGAGGTGACGGAGCTTTGGTGAGACCCCCAGCCACGCGCGGGCAGCGGTCGGTCTGACCAGAGCCCACTGGCCCTAACCCTGCCCGTTTCTGGCGGGCAGCTCCCTGGGCGCTGTTTCCAAGCCTGGGGGAGGGGTGAGGAGAGGCCGCCCGAGGCTGCAGGGCCCCCGCCTCCCAGTGCCCGCTGGCGGGGAGTCGGGGACCCCCCAGGGCTGGGGGGCGCAGCTCTAGAAGGCTGCACATTCCAGCTCCCCCACGGGAGGCTGAGGCGAGGGGAGCTCGGTCCTCAGCCTGCATCCCCCCGGCCGCTCCCCGACTCGGGCGCAGGGCCCACGGCTGGCTGTGCGGGGGGCCGGCGTGGGCCTGGCCGTGCTCCTGAGCCGGTCAGCAGGCTCTGCGGTGGGCCTGCCTCGCCAGAGCACACGGGCAGCCACGCCCTCCCCGGGCCTGGGAGCGGGCCACCTGGGTGTGAGGATGGCCGCCGGGGGAGCCTCCTGTCCCCGTTCCTGGACCACGGTCTGCGGCCCAACGTGGGGCATGGCCAGGACAGCAGTGACCCTGATGGAGCAGGGGCCAGTGGGGGTGCTGGCCGACGGGGGGACGGTGGGAAGCCACGCTCCCCTCTGCCCTCCAGCGGCCAGTGCTGTGCTGTCCGCTGACCTGACGGCCAGCAGGCTGGGGTGGCCGCCCAAGCTTCAGACAGGGCTGCCCAGGAGGGAGATACTGACCAGCCTCGCCGAGGCCCAGGGGCGCAGCGCGCAGGCCGGGCGCCGCGGGCGGCTCTGCGCCCTCATGCCTGTGGTCACTCCTTTGCGTCCGGCCTGCTCGTGCCGCCACACGGGTCTCGGGGCTTCCTTGAGCCCGGGCAGGTGTCCCGGTCATGCGGTGACCGCGACCGTAACTTTTCTGACAGCCCAATATTAGAGTTTAAATTCTCTTTTTTGGGGGGCGGCAACGTATTTCTGTCATTTAACCACCGATGCGCGGGATCGGCTCTCTCGGGGGAGGGTCACGGGCACTTCCTGCTGGCGATGCAGGAGGCTGCTCCTGACAGT
>NW_004567178.1:289614-290371 GCF_000260355.1 Condylura cristata | reverse complement strand
CGGGCGGCGGGCGGCGTGCAGGCCCCAGGCGGCGGTGGGAGCCGGGAGGCTTTCTCCTGGGCTTCTCGCTTGCTGTGGCCGCGCTTGAAGGGACGTGGACGTCAGGGAGGCCAGACCCCCGCGGCGCCCGCCGCCCGCTCAGCGCGGGGACCCGGAAGGGCCCAGAAAGCCAGGGGCTTCAGATCGAAACTCCCGGGACCTGGACTTTCCCGCCTGGGCATCTGGCTCCCTCAGGGCTCCCTCAGGGCTCCCTCAGGGCTCCTTCCGAGCCTCGGCCCTCCCTGGCAGCAAGTGGACCCCCGCTCAGCCCCCCAGCCCCCAGGGCGGGTTCTGCCCGCAGCCTGCCTGGGAGCGGCCGGGCGCTGCAGCTGCCGGAGGCCGGCGCGCCCGACAAGGACAGAGTGCAGCTTTCCCAAAGAATTGTGTTACTTACTTTTGGGGTGTTTCACCTTTATGTATTATTTATGCATACAGAACTGAGGTGCAGGCCAGAGGTGCGGGGCTGGGAGGACTCCCGGACACAGAGCGGGGAGCAGAACAGGCAGATGGACGAAGTCCACTGCTGAGGCGCAGCGGGACACAGGAGGGGTCTGCCATGCCCTGGGGGTCACGCCCTGGCCGGGGTCCAGCTCCCAGCGCCGCGCTTAACCCCTGGAGCCACCAGGGAGGCCGCCTCCACTCTTATTTTATTTTTTTAAAGATGTATTTATTTATGCACGCAGAACTGGGGTACAGCTAGAAGTGCAGGGCGGCGAGA
>NW_004567178.1:286261-288730 GCF_000260355.1 Condylura cristata | reverse complement strand
TGCACGGGGCGGGGGGCGGCAGTAGGTGGGCCTGTCCCTGGTCCGGAGGGCCAGCGCCTCCTCCAGAAGGGCAGATGGCCCAGGCTCAGTCCCCAGAAATGGCCTGAGCAGAGGGGAGCCCCGGACTTGCCTGTTTCCCTTCCCCGGCGGCAGCGTGGGGAGTGGCCACCCGGGAAGGTCTGCAGCCTCCGCGGGCACCACCGGGGGGTGTAGGTTTGTGGGTGCCCACAGGGCCACGGTGTCCAGCGCAGAGCGGGCTTGCAGTACCTGGGCACGTCAGAGGCGATCAGCTCTTCCGCGGCGTGAACGGGCGTCCCGCACCCTGGCCGACGCGGCGGCCTGCCCAGTGCTGTCCGGCGGGAGCCCCAGCGCCCGGGCGGGGTGGGCAGGCCAGCGACAGTCACCCTGACTGCGCGGAGCAGAAGCGCCGAGGGCTGACCGAGCACGACTCGCTGCACACACGGAACCTGGACACCATCTTCTGCGTCCGTGTCCTCCGGTCGGGTGGGCTGGGACGCGGCGGCCGGGCCTGGCCGCTGCCTGACCGGTGCCTTCCGCCCCACGCGGCCCGCGGTCCCGCGACGCCCGCGCTGCAGTCAGCAGCGTTCAGAAGGGAGAAGAGGGCCCTGGGCGAGGACTTGACCGGGAAACAAGCGCCGGCCACGGAAAGCAAAAGGCCGGAAGCCTGAACATGGCCTCACTTTGCCTCTCGTTCTCGTTCTCTTTCTTCCAAGTGCAAACAAAATTTAGGAGGCGGAGGGCCCGCCTGGCCCGGGGCGTTCCGCTCATTTCCTGACCTGCCTTCGTGGCCCCTTTCCTGGGGTCCTGCCGGCGGGGTGCGCGACCCAGGAGGAGGAACCCCGTCCCTCCTGGCCGCGGCGACCCGGAGCAAGAGAGCAACGTGAGGATGGAGAGAAGCCCAAGGGAAGGGAGGTGGAGGCCCGTGGTTGCAACCTGTGGCGGTTCCCCCGGCGCTGTGTGACGACCCGCCAGCAGCGCAGGGAGGACACTGGGCACACGCGGAGAGGAAGCCTGACGGCTTGGCGGACGCCAGAGGGAGCAGGCCTGTGTGCGAGACAACCTGACATGTGTCCATTTGCTTACAGCACATGCTAGTCTTTTTAAAATAATGTAATAGCTTGTTTTCCCTCATTTGTGCCTTTTTCTATCTCAGTTGTAAGCCCATGACATGCTAGTAGTTTTGTGTTTACTGACGGCTGTATTTTGTGTGGAAAATGTATGCTCATCATTTACAGATAGTTCACCCGCATAGCAAGGGTGAGCGTCCTTTCTGCTATCCTGCGGCCCAGGGGTCACTTTGAGACACGTGAACCTGTGACATTCATGGTGCTTTTCTGTTTATGCTGGCAGGGACGCGGTCATCATTTTGAAACGGTGAACGCGCTCTATTTTAGTGTTGGGGGCATTTTGCAAAAAGTAGAGCAAAAAACAGCAACCCTCAAGACAGGAACAGACTCACGTTCTGTGTGCTTTTCAACAGTAGTGGGAGGTGACTGTAACTTGCCGTTGCCCACCGGCAAGAGTTCTCGCAGTTAAAGCACACCTCTCCGAAGTCCAGCGTCGGATCGCACTGTCCTTCTCCCCGCGGACAGCTAACAAGAGCGGGCTGTGTGCACTCGCAGGAGTTCTGAGAACTGTTTATCTGAACTGAAATCTGCAGCTGACTAGGAACAGGCCGCGGGGGAGGGGGGAGAGGGGCTGCCTTCCCCTGCCGCGTCCAGCCTGGTGCGGCCCCTTGCCGCGTCCAGCACGGCCCGTGCTCTGAGCGACGCGAAAACAGAGTCCGACTTAAACAGCCGCGGTTCTCACTGGGGGGGAGGCCCAGGGCCAGAGGAGCGTCCCCTGCAGGGCGTGGGAGGCGGGCGACCGTCATCCCCACAGTGGGCGTCGCGAGGTGCTTGGAGTTCTCCCGACCCGCGAGCCAAGCGCCCCAGCATCTGCGGCCACTCCGGTAAATGACTCTAGACTCTAGCTCATGGCTGCTGCTTTCTGTATCTCGGCGTTTCTGTCCACACGTCAGGTGTTGGTAGCCAGCGAATCGCTATCGGACTCTGCTCCGAACACCAGCCCGGGCCTGCTCAGGGCTGAGCGCGGAGAGAGCCTCATTGGACGCTTCCTGCATCTGTGACTGGTGGTTTGAGAAATGCTTCTATTTCTAACGTTTCAAATAGCTGCTGTTCCCACTCCAGCCTTTCCACGCTACCTGCAGTCTCGGGAGGATTTTGGCTTTTCCAGCTGACTTGAGGCCCAGGGCGAGTGCAGCTACGCGGCGCCAGGCGTCTGCAGGGAAAACAAACGACCACTCTGAAATGACCCGAGTGTGGGTTCGTGTTTCCACTTTGTTGGCCGTTTTCTGGCCTGCTAAAGCGCCAGGCCCGCCTTTCTGCCCGCAGCTGGGTGACCGGGCCTGCGGGGAGGGGCGCGGGAGCCCTCCACCTCAGCTGGCCT
>NW_004567178.1:283307-285756 GCF_000260355.1 Condylura cristata | reverse complement strand
TGGTCTGCGGGCGATTTTGTTCCTTGATGACAAAAAAGCCTCAACCCAGCAGCTCCAGGGAAGCTTCCAGGGCGCCGGGCGCCCCCAGACGGCACACAGAGGCTTCTGCCGAGCGGGGGATCCCCGGAGAAGGAGGGGCTGGCAGGAACCTCTTTGTTTTTTATGGCACGGTAATGTCATACTGTGACATTTTCATTGCAAACGTGGTAAGTCTTCCGGGAAAATAGTTTCTGGTTTTTTTTTAAATCTAAACACGCATTCTCAAAACTGAAGCCCAGTGCAACCCATAGGTGAATTGAAATGAATTATTTTTACTAAGATAATTAAAAATTCTCAGTTACTAACTGTAGTCCCTTTGTAATCAGTCGGTTGTGTTTTTATTTTTCAAGTTATATTTAAAATGAAAATATTTTGAATTTGGGTGAACTCTGCCTGTGCCTTACTGTATAAATGACACCCTTTCTAAGCTGTCAGTTCAGTTCAGACACTTTTCAAAAGAATCACTTTAAAAGCTACAATGGTTGGTTCTAGCATGAAATAATCATTACTTCAGAAAACCCCTTACCGCCAAGTGAGTGTTTTAGCCAGAGTGATGAAGCTTCCAAATAAACACAAAGGTGGACAGTCTTCATCATTTCCAAAGAGATGATGCGACTGTTTTGCCCTTCTTGGGCCTCAGAAATGCCACTTCACCGCAGCAGTGAGGACCCAGACAACAGATACATTCTTTGTTGTAAATCATTCTTGCACATAATGGACATGTTACAAAATTCTTATGAAATGTCAGTTGAAACATATTAGCAAATACATTTGTGGGAATAAAGGCTGGCTGAGAAGTTCACCCTGTCCCCTCCAGGCATCCTGGGTCAGGCAAAGTGTGTTCATATGGAAATGGATTAGAGAGCTACTGAGATAGTTCTTTAATAAAGGGAAATGTTTAATAAAATGTTGCCACTTGATTTATAACCTAGATGCACCCGGTGCCATAGCCCGTGGAGTTAAAACCTGCACCTCCAAAACACATTGTCCGCTACAGTTCCTCTACCTGGCTGTGTAGTATTCCAGCGGCCTCCCGCTGCGAGTTAAAGAGAAGTCAGCCCAAGGCCTAAGTGTTGTTTACTTTTCATTTGCAAGGCGGAGAAGGAGTCAAGGATATTTATTGTTATGAATTATCTGTGTTATGAATTTGTGGTGCATGTCTAATCACTGCATTTATGACATCAACTGCCTTACGAAAGGCAACTCAGTGATCCCAGAAAGATGCTATGTTTTAGTTAAGGAATCACTGAGTATACCATTCTGTGTAAAAACAAACAAGCAAAAACCCTCCTTGCGGAGAGATAGGGCCGTTTGGTTATTCATGAAAGACAGGAGCTTCCGAGGGAACTTGGCGCAGGAGAAACATCATCCAGGCGGCTCGCTGGTCACGGCCCCCGGAGAGGAACCCAGGCCGGCCGACAGCAAGCTGGCAGGGCCAGGGGCTGACACTTGCTGGCGAAGTATGGGGGGAAAGTATGAGAGAGCGGCTGCAAGGTTACAGGTGTTGAACAGCTTTGAATAAACAACCGGCTAATTTGGCCATAGAAGAGGAGTCAACACTCCTCTCCTGAAGCGGGAGGGATCTTCTGATGACAGAGTCCGACTGGTCCCAGGCGGGCGGGCAGGCAGGCGAGTGCCTCCAGGGTGGAAGCCCCAGAGCTCCCAGGTTTGTGATCTGGTGAGCCTCCCCCACTCCGTCTTCTGCCTCTACTTTTATGCCCAAGGCGCGGCTAAATGGAGCTGACACCTTCACACTAAAAGGCTCAGCAAACACCCAGAAGAGGAAGATGGTACCTGTTGGCACCCAGCGCTCAGACAGTCAAAATACGGGAAATCAAATTTTGGCTGAAAAGTCAACATCAGAGAGTGAAACAATCGTAAAGGACCCTGTTCCGGCACAAGTCTCCAGGCACGAAAGAGGCCGCCTGACCCTGGCTGGGGCTGGCCCACTCCCACCTGTGACACAGGTGTGCGCCCACCTGCGCCAAGGGCGTCAGCTTCGTGGCTGGCAAAGGGGCGCACACTCCCGCCATCCCCAGGGGAGAGCCCGTCTCTTGAGAAGACGCACCTGGACCCTGGAGGCAGTGTCCCGCAGCAGGTGAGCACGAGAAGAGAAACCCACAGTCCAGTGTCTGTCAAGGCGGCTCCAGGCCGCAGCCTGGCACAGTCCCGTCACGCACACGCACAGGCGCAGCAAACAGGCGCGGCGACGCACGCGAGCCACGCACGCTGCGCGCTCACCCGCACTCCTGCGCCTGCTGGGAATGGAGGTGGCCCCGCTCCACCTCTGCGGGCAAGGGGCAGCTCCCTCTGGTTCTTCCCAAATGCAAGCTGCGCATCCACAGCCCCCACCGTTTCCCCCGAAAGGAGCGCGGGCCTGAGGGGTGCCCGCGGGGCCCACCTGGCGGAA
>NW_004567178.1:280297-280779 GCF_000260355.1 Condylura cristata | reverse complement strand
ACCGCGAGGTGTGGCAGGTGAACCTGAAGCCCAAGGGCCTGGGCCAGAGCAAGAACCTGACGGGCGTGTACCGCCTGTGCCTGTCGGCGCGCACCATCGGCTTCGTGAAGCTCAACTGCGAGCAGCCGTCGGTGACGCTGCAGCTCATGAACATCCGCCGCTGCGGCCACTCGGACAGCTTCTTCTTCATCGAGGTGGGCCGCTCGGCCGTCACGGGCCCCGGCGAGCTGTGGATGCAGGCCGACGACTCGGTGGTGGCGCAGAACATCCACGAGACCATCCTGGAGGCCATGAGGGCGCTCAAGGAGCTGTTCGAGTTCCGGCCGCGCAGCAAGAGCCAGTCGTCCGGCTCCTCGGCCACGCACCCCATCAGCGTCCCCGGCGCGCGCCGCCACCACCACCTGCATAACCTGCCCCCCAGCCAGACCGGCCTGGTTCGGCGCTCGCGCACCGACAGCCTGGCCGCCACCCCGCCCGCCGCC
>NW_004567178.1:264397-265775 GCF_000260355.1 Condylura cristata | reverse complement strand
CCGCGCCGGCCCTGCCTGGCCTCCCGGCAGTGAGCGCTGTCCTGGGCGAGGGCCTCTCCCTGCGTGCGGGGCGGGGGTGGGGGTGCTACCGCCCCGTGCTGGGTGTCCTGCCGCTGGGGAGTGCCCCGTTCTGGGGCACCCCAGCAGGCGCGTGCCTGGGTGGGTTTGGAAGTGGACGGTAGCTGGTGGTTTATTCTCTGCTGCCGCCATGTTTGGCAGACTCCAGCAGAGGAGGAGCTTGGGTTGGGCGGAGAGGCCACTGCGCCACGCAGGCCACTTCTCTGGGCCGTGACGCAGGCGGGAGGCGTGGGCACGGGCAGGTGCAGGGCAGGGCGCGCCGGGCTCGCGCGGGGCTGGGGTCTGTCTGCAGAATTTACGCTCGGTCTCCCGTGGTTCCTGCAGCCCGCGAGGGTGAGGTCGCCGGCACCTGGCTGGCTGTACATGCGGGGAGGGACAGCAGCGCCCGGGCCAGGGCCCTCGCCCGGCCGTGCGGTCCTGCTGCCCCCACCGGGGCACTCTCTTCAGGCCGCCAGCACGGCTGAGGGCCGCGGGCAGCGCGCCCTCCGGGCCCGTCTGTGCCCTCGTCCTGTTTCTCTGGGGACGCCGGCCTGCGTGTCGGGGAGCCTGTGATGGACAGCCCCGGTGGGCCGCGGGTCGTGGGCGCCTTTGCCCCAGGCGGCGTCCGGGCACGGTGCAGCGTTGCTGTCCGCCTTTGCAGAGCGCCTCCGCGGCGGGCAGGAGACGGGTTTTGTTTCTGGGACTGTCCAGGTCACTTTAAACCACAGCCGTCCACGCAGGGGCCCTTGAGTCACAGTAGGGGCCCGGGCACCAGGGCGCGGGGGTGCCAGCATCCCGGGAGGGGCCGCAGCTGGTCCGCGGCGTGCCATGCCGCGCTGACCGCAGCAAAGTGGGCGCTGTGCGGGGCACTGCTGTGGGGCACCAGACAGCTGCTGCTGCACCCCCGCGGCCCCCACCCTTCACCCGGACAGGAGGGTGGGCACGGGGTGCGCCTGACCCCTGGGCTCTTCTGGGCCCCCACTGCCCGGTGGGCCCGGCGGGAGGCTGGAGGGGCCTGTGCTCATGGCCTGCCCTGCCGGCCTGGGGCTGGGGTACTGCCCAGAAGCCGGCTGCAGGAGAGTGCGGCCTTCCTGCCCTCCGCTCTGGGGTGGAGGGGTGCCCCTGCAGACTTGGGGCCCGCTCCAGCCCCTCCGCTTGCTGCGGCTTTAGGACTGAGCCGTGAGCGCTGTGGCCGGCCCGCGGCCCCCTTCGCTGGACCCCTCGGCCCTGCCTCCCTGGGGCCCAGAGGGGCCAGCAGGCCCGAGGTGCAGGGAGCTCTGGGCAGGGCCCCGAGAGGGCCACGCGTCTGGCACGGCTGCCC
>NW_004567178.1:261454-262217 GCF_000260355.1 Condylura cristata | reverse complement strand
CCCCGAGTAGAGACGCCCCAGCAGGGCCGCCCCAGCAGAGGGACCCCTCTCGCCTGCGCTGCCCGCGGGACCGGCCCCCAGCCCCTCCGTGCTGAGCCCAGCTAACGTCAAGCCGCAACTGGCGTGGGAAGTTTCTGAGTAAGGATTGTGGGGCGCGAGATGGTCTCGCCGCCTGTGGGAGGGGCGAGCTCCGAGCAGAGAGAGCGGGAGCCCGGCCCGCCGTTCTGTCGTGGGGGGCTGCTGCCCAGCGGCCACCACGTGACTTGTCCCAGTTAAAAGTGAGCTGAAGTAACCGTTTCTCTGAGAATCTTCGGCGTGTCACCCCCAGCCTCCCTGGGGCGCCGGCCGAGAGCCGTGTGGCAAAGCCGGCGACGCCCGACCAGCGCCTTGGTTTCCTGGGAATTTCTCGCGTAGCTGGAGCGCTCTCGCTCTCTCGCTCTGAGTTTAGCGTTACAAGCCCGAGGACCTGCTTGGGGGGCTGGGGGGCTGGCTCCACGGCCGCCATGGTTTCTGGCCAGAGCCGTCCTAGTGTGGCGAGGGCAGCCGCCTCCCTCTGCCGCCCGGGCCGCTCGCAGGCCGAAACGGGGAGTCGCGCCCCTTGCCGAGTGACCCCGGTCCAGCCCAGGTACCCCGCCCAGTGCCCACGCTCCCCCCAGCGCGGTCACCTGCTGCGATGCCTCCGTGATGCGCCGGTCTGCACAGCCGGGCGGCCTCCAGGGCCTGCTGGAAGCCGCTTGCTGGCCCGAGACGCGGCTGCGTGCCG
>NW_004567178.1:258287-259889 GCF_000260355.1 Condylura cristata | reverse complement strand
GGCAGGAGGAAGCGCCGTGGCGGGCCTGGGCGGGTGGGCTGGGGGTGCCAGGAGGCAGGCGGGCGGTGCCAGTGAGCGCCACCCTGGTGCCCCTTAACAGAAGACAGCACCCCAGATGTGGACCGCAGTGTGGCTGGGGGCGGGGTCTCCCCAGAACTTGCTTCCCGGGCACAGGCCCGTGGACGTGGCCCCCGACAGCCCCGGGGCTGGGGGGGCGGTGCCCCCAACTCCGCAGAGGCCTGACTCTCCCCTCTCTTTTCCAGAGTAGAGCGGCGTCGGCTCCCCGCGGCGTCACGCGTCCCCGGGCGGGAGGACGCGAAGAGGCCGCCCGCCTTTTTTTCACCTGAAGCTGCTCACACTTCCCTGGGGCCGCGGCGCGGGGCAGGAGCCCGCAGGGGCCGCCGGCCGCCCCCACGCTGCTCGCACTGTGTCTGGTTTGGCGTTCTAAGAACTGGCCGACGAGCCGCCCTCGAAGTGGGTGTTCCCTGGCTCTGGACCAGCAGCGCGGCCGGCCCCCACCTGGCCCCTGCGGTCGGCCGGCAGGGCGGGCACCTGGCGTCCCCAGGCGCCCTCAGAACTACCACAGTCCTACCTCAGTTCCAGGAAGCGCTGGCGGGAGCGGCGGCCCGGTCAGGCCTCGGCACGCGCCGGCCGGCGCGAAATTCGGGATTGGGCTTGAAGCTGGAGCCACAGACGGTCATTATCCTAGCGGGCAGCAGCCGCCTTTTGCGAACCAGCTGTCCTGGGGGCCGGGGGCGAAGCTCTCTTACCCTCGGCAGACGTGGCTGATGGCGCAGGTGTTCTGCGGGTCCTTGGGGTGCGGACGCCCTCCCCCGCCCCCGCTCCTGAATCTGGAGCTCGCATGTACCGAACCAAAAATCCGCGCCGGCCCGCTGGCCCTGGGTGCGGCCGGCTGGCGCGGGCGCGTTTTCTCGAATCTGCCACCCGCCGGTCAGCCAGGCAGGCTGCCGAGGCCAAGGAGAGCAGAGACCTAGAAAAGCGAGAGACGGGCACCCGCCAGCGGAGGCGGCCTCCTCCCGGCACGACCGGCCGACACCCGCGACGCTCGCCAGTGTGAGCAGTGTGTGGACACTCGGCGCCGTGACGCCGGCCGGCCGGAGTGCCCGCGGCTGCAGCCGAGCCTGCCCCAGGGCGCCCCCCGGCCGCCCCCAGAGCCCTGTGGCGGCCACACTGGTCCTCTGGGTCGTCGGAGGTGTGAGTTCTTTCGGTGTTCTGTTTTGGTTTTGTTTTCTTTTGGGGAGAAAAATATATATAAATATATAGATCTATATCACTATAGAATAATGCATTAATAAAATGAGGCTTTTTTAGAGGAAGACCAAAAAATTCAATGTCTTAAAAATATATTTCATGGCAATGCAACCGTCTTCCCGCCCCACGCTGAACTCGTAGAACAGAGGATTGTATCGCAGACAGAGTTGAATGTAAGTGGCCCGAGCATCGCCGACCGTCCAGGTCCCGCAGGCGCCCACACTGCCGGCGAGGGCAAGTCTGTATCATACAGAGGGTTTATGTAAGATGTGTAACACGTCCCGAGTTTGAGTGCGTTTGGGGCTCGGGGCCCTGGGCGCGGCTTGCTCC
>NW_004567178.1:257068-257643 GCF_000260355.1 Condylura cristata | reverse complement strand
GCCCGGCAGGGCCAGTGTCCGGCCGAGTGTCCGCGGGGTGTCCTCTGCCCTGTACATTTCAGAAAGGCATATGCAATACACACACCTTTCATTCAGTTTACAGAATGGAACCAAAACGTATGAATGTTGTTTGCTGAAACCTTACGATGTATATTGGGTCTTTGTACATTTTGCCTGACTTACCTTAAATTTAAAATATTTTTTGCTATATAAACTTTAACCGTTATTAAACAGTGTTTTCTTTTCGGGTACGTATTGTTTCTGGGTACCGAGCTGTTCACTGTACTTCTCGCTGGGGGCAGGCGGGCGCGCCCGCGGCCTCTGCAGCTGTAAATAAGGCCGCGGCGAGGCCAGAGGCCAGTGGCGGTAGAGTAGCTGTTGTGCTAGTCCGTGCTGATCGTGGAGCCCTGGTAGCCATATGCAATAAATAAAGTACGTTATTTATGACACGAGCCCGCCTGCAGGTTCTTCCGTCGCCCGCCGCGGCCGGCTCGGGCTGCTGGGCTGCTGGGTTTGGAAAGTTCTGTTCTGGAGCGGGAAGTGGTGCCGAGGTCACACGTTTTGTCGAGAAAACT
>NW_004567178.1:248512-249709 GCF_000260355.1 Condylura cristata | reverse complement strand
CGTGGTGCCGCCCCAGACCCCCGCGGTGGCCGAGGACTCCGGCGGCCTCTTCCCGAATGTCCCTCCTCTGAAGAACCTCACCGGGCTCATGGCCAGCCTTGGAAGAACAGCCCTGGCTGGTTGCGGAGGGCGGGAGGGCCGGCGCTCGACGCCCCAGCACCCGAAGCCGCGGCTCCCCGGCCTCTGCGCCCGCTGGGGCCTCTGCTCGCTTCCTCAGCGCTCTCTGAAGGGACGCCCAGGCCGCGGGGCCAGGCGGGCAGCGCCAGGGCCTCCAGTTCCCGCGCCCTCGGGCTCGCCGGCCGCCCAGGCGCGTGCGGCCGCTGGCCGGTAGCAGCCTCCCGGCTTCTCACTCGGCACCGCCAGGGCTAATGTGCCGGAAGCAGTGATGGGGGAGGAGGGAGCAGCCTGGCAGGGCCTGGGGGGGCTGCCCCCCGCCCCCTGAGCTTTCTAGGCGACAGGGGCGGATCCTGCGTTTGAAGAGTTAAATGTCACACTGCCGTCATGTTTTTGCGGCTCCCGGAAGCTTCCCTGCGCCTCCTGGGCGGTCAGGGGTGTGCGGCGTCTCTGCAGACACTCAGGAGCGCGGGCCGCCCAGGCACTCTGGCCTGAGCTCGCAGTGAGTGGCCTCCGCCCCAGACGACTGTGCGGTGTGGCAGTGGCCGTGGCCGCTGGGCCGGGGGGACGCAGCCAGCTAGCCCCAGACGCCGGCCGCTTGCCCGTAGGGGGCCGAGTGGCCCCGGGAAGCCGGTGAGGACCCGGCCTGGAAACCGGCCCAGGCGTCTCGCAAGTGGGCCGGCTCAGGGCAGAGGTCGAGGGGTGCGGGGAGCAGGGTGAGCCCCACGGAGCATCTTGGGGTTCAGTCAATCTAGGCGGCCTCTGCCCCCTTCCCTTCCGCCCCCCAGGCCCCCCACCCTTGCGGCCACTGAGGTGAGCAGAGCAGGAGGCCCTTGGCCAGCCCCCCGCCGCCCCCCGCCAGGGTCCGAGAACCCCAGGTCTTCACTCCCCTTGGACCCGAGGCCCTGCCACTGGCGCAGAGGGCGCGTCCAGCCCACTCCGCACGGTCTCCAGGCGCCTGGCCACACTGTCCTCCCCCGCTCCGCGCCGCGCACCGGGCCGACTCGCCCGTGGTCAGCCCTGCTGGCGGGCTGCGGGTGCAGCTCATCAGCGGAGCCCGAGAGGCCGCCGTCCCCGCAGGGC
>NW_004567178.1:246829-248046 GCF_000260355.1 Condylura cristata | reverse complement strand
GCCCGCCTCCCACCGCTGCCCACGTCCGGCTCCCTGCGGGCCTGCGGCTGCCCGTACAGCGCTGCCCCCCGGAGCGGGGGTCCTGCCGGTAGCCGCCTTCCCGGGCTGGGTCACGCGCAAGGATTTTGCTTTTCCCGCGGCTCCCACCAGGCCCGGCCCCTGCTGCCCCGCCCCCACGGAGCAGCTGGCCTTGGCGTGGCGCCAGGTCCGTGTCCCCCCCACCCCCCGCGGCACCTGCACCCCGGGCTTCCTGAGCGGCTCTGCGCAGAAGCGGCGCCTCGCCCGGGCCGTTTCTTCAGGTCGGCGCTGCACCGACTCTCCGCGGCCCTGTGGCCTGCAGAAGGCCCGAGCTGGCTTCTCCTGGGCCGCCCAGACCCGCCCCTCGCTGTCCGCTGAGCCGTCTGGCGCCCCAGCTCAGCCCTCAGTGCCATCCGGCTGCCCCCGGCCTGCGCCTCCCGAGAGCCCCCAGCGCTTTCCCTGTGCCGGGGGAAGCCAGTTCCCTACCGGGGCCCTGGGCCTCTTCACCACGCCGGGCCTGCAGCCCCCCCACGTGCCTGGGGCCTCCAGGGGGCCCCAGCCCCATGATCCTCCTCTTGGGGCTCCATTTCTGCCCACACAGCAGGGTTGAGCAGCTGAATGCACCCCAGCCCTGCACCAACCCCCAGTCCTGTGCCCTTCCCGCCCCGCTCCACCCCACAAGGCCCCGCTGGGAGCTCAGCCTCTTCCCCTGCTGCCAGAGGGCAGGGCTGGGACCCGCCTGAGGACGGGGGCGTCATCTCTGGGCCATCCAGACCCCACTTGCTACAGGCCACGTGCCTCGCCGAGACCCGTGGTCGTGGTCCGCGCCGTGGCCCGTGCCGTGGCCCGTCCTGGGTTTGCACACAATGAAGAAACAGACTCTCTTACCCCACACTGCTGATGTGGAAACTGGGGGCTCGGAGCCAGGGGCACGGCTGCGTCAGGAGCGGGACGTGCGGGGCGGAGCGCAGACAGCACCCCAGGCTGAGAAATCGCCGTCTGGACGCAGCCCCACTTGGCGAGGGGCCCCGGCCGCCGCAGGGACCCCGGCTGGCCACGGGCAGCGTCTTCACTGAGCGAGGCTCCGGGTCAGTTACTCAGACGCCCGTGTGGGCCCGGCGGGCGGCCCCGGCACAGGCCGGTGCGGTCAGTGCGGCCAGGGCCTCGTCCTCTGCGGGGCGTGTTCGACGGTGACCTTC
>NW_004567178.1:246158-246699 GCF_000260355.1 Condylura cristata | reverse complement strand
GTTTTCTGGGGCCTGCTGCCCAGGCCCCCTCGGGCAGCACTGTCTTGACAGTTTTGGTTGATGGCTAGAAGCGGCTCTTTTATCCCAAATGTAGAGTTGGAACTTCAAAGCCAATACCTTGCTAATCAACACCCATAAGGCCACCCCCACCCCGCAGCCAGGCCCCAGCCGCCCCAGCCGCCCCAGCCGGCATTCCTGGCATACTCTGGGCCCCGCTGGCACTGAGGAGCCGGCCTGTGAGCTTGCGCAACACTATTAAGAAGTAATGAAGCAGGGTGGGTCTGGCCAGGCGGGCGGGGGCCGGAGGCTGCGAGCGGCCCCCCTCCTTTCAGCTGACCGTGCAGGCTAGTAGCCATCCTGCAGCTGCTGCTCCTGCCAATTTACGGCCTACAGGAAACTAATCTTGTACAATAACTGCCTTCCTGTGCTTAGTTCCTAAATAGAGCCAAATGGACCTGGTGGGGAGCCCCCCCGCGGCTCCCAGACAATGCTGGGCGGGGGTGGGGGGGGAGGACGGTCCGGTCACCATGTTGCCGCCTGC
>NW_004567178.1:237546-238753 GCF_000260355.1 Condylura cristata | reverse complement strand
CCGGCCGCGCCTACCGCCGGGCCGTTGACCGCGAGAGGCCTCTGGACACCAGGGCTCGGTCCGCGGCCGTGAGCAGCAGCCCCAGGCCGCAGGCGGCACGTGCGTTTACGACTGTTTTCAAGCTGGCCGTGGGCCTGGCCGTGGCCAGGGAGACACGGATTCCTGGAACGCGCAGCCGTTTGTGGGCTGTGAGCGTGAAGGCCCGAGGCGAAGCCGGGTGCCGCCCTCCGCGTGTCCTGGAGCGAGTGATTACCCAGAGCGGGCGCCCTGCCCGGCCCCGCCCACGGTGCGGCGGTCGGGGGTCACGGGCGGCCATGGAGCCAAAGCATTCCTGTGTTCTTGGAATAGCTTCCACTGGGGCTGATGTATTATTCATGAAATGTGCTACTGGATTTGCTAATTTAAAAAAATCTCTATTCATAAGGAAAATTGGCTGGTGGTTCCTCCTTTTTTGTGAGTACAATTTTTTAAAAATATATCAGGCTTATATAAGTGTCTGAATTAATTGGGACGTTTTCATAGTTTGCCACGTTCTGGGGCGATTTAAATACGAGTCCGCCAACGAGGCTGGCGTCGGGGCTTGGGGGTCCAGCCACGCGTCGGGAAAGTGACCGCAGCGCGCTGCTGTCTGGCCGCCCGGGCTCGCCGGGAGGACGGTGCGGCGAGGCGCACGGGCGCTGAGCGCCCACCCAGGGGCGAGCCGCAGTGTCCCCAGAGCTCCCAGGAGGAGCGGCGGCGGCCAGACCCGGGGGGCGCAGGGTCCCGCCTCCGCCCCGCAGGCAGACGCCGACATGACTGCGAAACAGGGCGGTCATGCTGACCCAGAGCGTCTTCAAATAATACAGACAAAGTTGATTTATTTTTAGAAAAAAACGGTGAACGACGACGCCAAGACCCTCAGGTCAGGGGCGGCGTGGCTCGTGAGTCCGAGCGCAGAGCAGTGTGCTGCGATGGCCTGGCCACGGCGGGGGGCGGGCGCGGGAGCCCAGGCCCCTCGTTGGCCGGCCGGCGGCGCACTGACGGTCAGCACGTGGACGCACGTCACGAGGAGGAAAGAAGGGGAGCCGTGAGGCCGCGTGAGGCGGCGGAAGTAAGGGACGTGGCCAAGGGGCGTCCACGGAGGGCCCTAGACGCGGAGTCCACACAGCCCCGGGCCGGGAGGGGTTTCAGCCCCACATCGGCCGCCCACCCTGCAGGGTCTCCCCAG
>NW_004567178.1:219000-219959 GCF_000260355.1 Condylura cristata | reverse complement strand
TTGATCCCTGGTGCCCCCAGGCGCTCCCGGACGCTGCCCCTGCGGGCTCTGGTGCTGGCCGGAAGCTGCCCAGGACTCCTTCCCGCTGACCTTGATGAAACCTGAGCCAGCGCTCCGGCCCCTGGGGGGCAAGGCAGGGCGATTCCCCACACAAAGAGGGCGGCCCTCAGCACATCTCCTGTTATGTAAATTGTCTTACACATGTGGTGCGCTTCATCAATAAAACATGAGGCGGCTCCTGTGATCAGCATTTCCATTGTCCCTCAGCTGGGCCTCGGCTTCCGGCTGCCTCTGAGGGCGCCGGCCTGAAGGCAGGTGGGCCGGGCCAGCGGGTGTCCGGTGGGGCCAGCCGCCTGACCTGCACCTCTGCTCTGTGGCCAGTGCCCACCCCCCACTGGGCCCCCGGCCCCACATCCGGGCCTGTGATGGACACTGAGGGCTGGCTTTGGACAAGCCGCGCTGCCTGTCTGCTGGGAGGAGGTGGCAGCCGCCGGCCTTCAGCAGGTCCGTGGGGGGCCTCCAGGGCCCCCCCGGGCTTAGGTGGAGCCGAGCTAGGTCCCCTGGCCCAGGGGCAGGATTGGGCGGGCGGCCAGAGCGCCGTCCCCTCTGTGTGGGCCGTTTCAGACCAAAGGTGCTGCCTGGCCCACCCTCCTCACCCGCAGCGCCGTCCTCCCTGCAGGAACTGTCCTTGTCGGGCAGGCGGCCACGCGGGTGGACTGCGGCCTCCGGAGCCGAGTTCTCTGGAGCGCGTCCCGACAGGCTGCTCCCGGGACCCCCAGCCTGGAGAGGTGGCTGCAGTGATGAGAAGACAGGGTCAGGGGCAGAGGGGCTGGGCAGAGGCCGAGGGTCAGGAGCAGAGGGGCTGGGCAGGGACTGGGCAGAGGCCAGGGGTCAGGGGCAGAGGGCCTGAACAGGGGCTGGGCAGGGGCCAGGGGTCAGGGGCAGAGGGCCTGGACAGG
>NW_004567178.1:216942-218205 GCF_000260355.1 Condylura cristata | reverse complement strand
AGGGGCCAGGGGTCAGGGGCAGAGGGCCTGGGCAGGGGCTGGGGCCAGGCAGCTGCGGCCAGGGGCTGCAGAGGCAGCATGGCCGCTGACCACACTCAGGACTGCTCTGCCCCACTGAGCTCCCGCCCGGGGCTGCCCACCACCCTGCTCATCGCCTGCTTGGCAGTGCCCACCTAGTGTCTGGCGTGCGGAGCCAGCAGCGGCCAGGGGAGGAGGCCCCGAGGGGATCCTGAAGGAGAGTCCCCGAGCGGGGGCCCCGCAGGTGCGGGCGACCCCGGCTGGCCGCTGCCCACCGCTCCGTCCGGGTAAGGGTGAAAGATGCACCGCGGGAGAGACAGCGTCCGGGCAGCACAGCCCGCGGAGCCGGCCCTGAGCCTGAGGGGCTCTTACGGCCCCCACACGGTGGGAGCAAATTCCCCGGGGGCGCCGGGGACGGGCCCTCAGGCCCTGACGCAGCAGGCCACACTGGCGCTGGGTTTCGGGGCGCCAGGAGAGGGGAGGGGAGCGCAGTCAGGCCCCGCGGCCGTCTGCCTGCACCTGCAGCGGGCACTGCCCCTCCGCCCGGGGCCCCAGCTCGCTGTCACAGCAGCGGGACCCTGCAGAAACAGGAGCTTAGCGGCGGGTCCACGGCATGGCCAGTGCTGAGGGGCAGGCGGGGGCAGTGGCCGCTCCTCGCTGGCTTTGTGGGGGGGGGCGGCAGTCGGGGTGCAGGCTGCCGGAGCCCCGGGCCTGCTGAGAGCGGCCTGGCCTGGCCCGGGGCCTTCTGGCTTCACAGTGCCGGGCAGGGGTGCTGCGGCGGCCGAGCGTCTTTATTTCCTTTCTCCTCCACCTTTACGGGCTGCTGGTCACTTGCTTGTCCTCTTGGGGGTGTCTTCAGCCCGCACATGCCCCTGCCCCCAGAGCCCCAGAGGCCAGTCCCCGCCCCCACCCCGTCCCCTGCCCATGCTCTGAGCCCCCTTCCCCTGTCCCGTGCCCAGGGCCCATCCCAACACCTGAGCACGAGGCGGGGGAGGCCCAGGGGCGCCTCCCCGTGTGGGGGTGCATGACGGGTGTCTGGTGGGGGGACCCAGGGGAGCCTCCGGGTGTGGAGGTGGTGACGGGTGATGGGGTGGGGAGGCCCGGGGCGCCTCCGGGTGTGGGGGTGTGTGACGGGTGTCGGGGTGGGGGTGCCCAGGGGCGCCTCCCAGTGTGGGGGTGCGCGATGTATGTCAGGTTGGGGGGCTGCTCTGCACCCCAGCCCTGGCGACTCCCCCTTGCTCTGCC
>NW_004567178.1:214155-215277 GCF_000260355.1 Condylura cristata | reverse complement strand
TGTACCCCAGTTCTATATAAATAAATAAATAAATCTTTAAAAAAAAAAGAGGTGGAAGTGGAAATAAATCAAAATTTATTAGAAATGATGAGGAATACTGTAATGATATAATGAGTAATGATGTTTAGCTGTATAAAAGATAGAGATTGCCACACGGAGTCTTAAAAAATGAAATTATATGCCCTTGCAAGAGATGTGCTTAAAGGATGAGAATATAGAGATTCTTGGGTAACTAACTGAAAAATGAGTGACAATCAGAGGAGCTGGACATCGCAAGACTAATATAAAGAAGGTTGAAGACTATCGGAGGGTCATTGTATATCGATTTATGTTTAAATTGTTCAGGAGGGTACAAAGATCATAGATATTTATGGATGCAATAAAATAGCACCAAATAGAAACAAAAGAGTTTACAAATTATATGAAGCTAAAGGCAAATTCATGCACAGACTTGGCTTTGTTCACATCACTTGGTTAGAGACTGATAGGTCAGGCAGAAAATATTTAGTGTAGACAGAAAGATCTGGACAACACAATTAACGAGCAGGAGTCAATGGGTATATAATGAACACTTGCTTAGCAATTTGAGAATCCCATCATTTCATTACTAGAAGGAACATTTCCATAACTATTATGTACTATGCCACAAAATAAATCTAAATGAATTTCAAAGTATTAACATAAAGCTGTCCACATGCTCTGATTATGGTGGCATCAAGCTGCAAATCAAAAAGAGGAAGATAATTTAAAAACTGCATATATTGAGAAATCTTAAAATGACTCTAATATGCTTGTCAAATGTCAGTTAAAGAGAAATCAAAATGTAAATGCAATACTGAAAATACCACATATCAAAATATGTGGGAGACAGAACCAGTGAGCCTTGGTGGGAACTCAGAGGTGAGGGGCGGCGTGAGTGAGACAGTTGCACGCTAATGTTTCCATTCAGAAGTCAGTAGAAAGATGACAAAGGTGAGGGCAGAAATCAACGTGTCAGCCGGGACTGAAAGGCAAACAATGGTCAACAATGTAAGAGGCTGGTTCCTGGGAAAGGCAGCAGCATTCTCTGGAAACACCACCGGAAACACGGGGGTGGGGTGGGGGTGCAGTCAATAGTGGGGT
>NW_004567178.1:212846-213540 GCF_000260355.1 Condylura cristata | reverse complement strand
AGCCCGGGAGAGGCCGGAGGCCGGCGGCTGAGATCTGGGTGGCTGCGCTGTCCCAGCCAGGCCCTGGGCCGATGGGGCGGAACCGCCGCCGCCCCCAAACTGCTCTCATGTCGTTATTCTTGCCCGTTATTCTTGCCCGTTGGTTCAGCTGCACAAGAGCAGCCAATGCAAACGGCAGCATTTTAGGGCATTAAAAATTAGGCGACGGCTCTGAGTCAGCCTCCAGGAACACGCCCGGCTCTGCCGTACAGACCGCACGGCAAGGGCCCTCCTCGAGCCTCGGCGATAGCGGGGCGAGTAAGCGGGATCTCTGCAGGGCTGGGCAGCATGCAGCTTGTGCAAGTCCTCCGAGGCTGGGCTCGGCCGCAGGTGCTCACCTGGAAGAGAAGCCCCTTCCGTCTGTTTCCAGAGAAGGGGCCTGCAGGAGGCGGTGAGGCTCAAGCTTCCCAGAACAGTTCTGTTCTGTTATTTATTTATATATCATTACATCGTTGCTCGTTTGGAGGCGGGTTACTGCCCAGAGAAGACCCACAGGGGCCTCCCGCATCTTATTTGGCTCCCCTGTTCCTCCTGTGAGACCCCCGGTATTGTTCTTCTTCCTTCTGACTTACTGCACTGAGGTGCTGCCTTCCCGCTCCACGTGTATGGCTCTGGCCAAGGGGCATCTGGAAAATGCCCCAGCCCATTATAGATG
>NW_004567178.1:211507-212247 GCF_000260355.1 Condylura cristata | reverse complement strand
CACGGGAAGCCAGTGCGAGCGGGGTCAGGTCACCGCTGCCCAGGACGCCTCGCGACCAGAGGCCCAGCCTGCCTGGCCGGAGGCGGGCAGCGCTGACCTGAAGGTGGTTTCGTCTGTGAGAGCTCAGGGGCGGCTCGGGCTGTGAGCAGCGGGAGGGGTCGCCCGGGAAACCACTGCTGCCCGCTGGACTTGACGGCCAGGAGCAGGTCTTCGGAGTCACTTGCCACAACAGAATCACAGAAAAAGTTAGCTAAAGCCCGCAAAACAGCCACAGCAGAACCCACCGCAGCTTCCACTTACCCATCGTAACCACCAACAACAGTCAAAATCTAAAAACCGGGATAGAAAACAAGCCCTGGGCCCCAGAGGAGGCTCGAGCCGCAACGGTAGGAAATAGCGATGCCAGACGCTCCCTGCCGACTCCGAGCCACGGCCGGCGCGAGCTCAGGGTGAGCAGCTGCCAGGGGGTGCTGGCGAGCAGGAGGGGGAGCCCGCAGGCCACCTCAGATTCGCAGCGGGGCGCCCGCGGCTGCTCAAAGCCGGAGGGTGGGGCCCATCGCGGGAGGAGAGGCGGCGGCCAGGCCACCGCTGAAGGGGAGGATCCTGGAAAGACACAGGGGACCCACCATCTCCCCCGTCGCGAGGGCAGGGGGGCAGAGCTACGGACACTACTCACGGGGGAGGAAGCCCAGACAACGGGGTCGGTGGGAGCGGCCGGGCAGTGGCGCGGGAGCCCGAGG
>NW_004567178.1:205523-206201 GCF_000260355.1 Condylura cristata | reverse complement strand
CCCGTTTCCTTTTCCCGCCGACACGCTACTGAAGCTACTCAGGGAGCCGGGGCAGAGGCAGTGGGGGGCGGTGGGCGCGGGAGGGGGAGGGCACGGCTGCGGTCGGGGCGGGCCGCCCTGCCACTGGCCCCTGGCGAGCCCCGGACAGGCCTTCACCGCTCGGCATCTGTCTGTCGCACGATCTTTGTCTCCTGGGCAGTGACGACGCCTCTCATGGCCCCTGAGGAGCCTGTAACTTTGCCGCCTCCCCCCTTCCCGTTTCTCTCCGGCCCTGCAGCCCGTCCTTGCGGGCAGGGACAGGCGCACTCAAAACACAGGCCCGGTGACGGGCTTGCGCCCAGGCCCGCAGAGCAGCCGACCGGGGGGGAAACAGGTTCGCGTAAGAGTAACTCAGTCAAGGCTCGAGGTCCATAGCGGTTCTTGTTACGAAGAACGGAGCGCTTTTGCTTGTAATTTGCAAAACTACCACAGATGACCCGTAGGAATGAGTCTCAGTGCATTAATGCAGAAAACCGTGAAAGACCCTTCGAGTCCTTTGAAATTCCCAGCTGGCGAACCCCGAGAGTTTCAGGCTATTTTTCCCACTTACGTAGAAGAGGAAATTGCGGATCCCGCGGTTCGAGGCCTAAAACAGCAAACAAGAGGGTTAGTCCGCAGCCGCAGCTCTGGGCTCAGGCC
>NW_004567178.1:201946-204171 GCF_000260355.1 Condylura cristata | reverse complement strand
GTCAGCCCATCAGCTGGTCAGCCAGTCGGCCCGTCAGCCGGTCAGCCGATCAGCCCATCAAACGGTCAGCCCATCAGCCGGTCAGCCAGTCGGCACGTCAGCCGGTCAGCCGGTCGGCCTGTCAGCCCCCACGCAGAGCGCCCGGGGATCCTGTGCGTTGGGCTGCAGACACAGCCCCGCCCATGCCAGCCCACTGGGGGCCCCCGCAGGTGGCCAGGCCGCTCCTGGCCAACAGGCCCCTGGGCCTGTGGGGAACAGCGCAGACTCTGGCCTGTGCGCAGCTCCGCGGCTACATTCCCGCCTAGGAGCTGCTTCCAGTTTCTGGCGCTTTCTCAGGGCTCGGTGGCCGGCCTGGCCGCTAAGCACGGAGCCTCTGGCCGGGAGGAGAAGCTGTGGCTGGGCGGCCGGGCCATCTGGTTAGCGGCGTGCCCGCAACGACCTGTGACTGTCACTGTGCTGTGGAGACTCCTCGGAGTTCCGGGCTCCTCCTGTCCTGGGGAAGGATCAGCAAATCGTCGTCGTGCGTCTGTGACGTGGCGCATGAGAGATGGCCGCGGGCGTGACGCTCTGACGCTTCTGTTTCTCCGTGTAGACTCCTCGCGCCGCCCTCGCTCCTGTGACCACGCGGGCGGCGCTCTGCTGCGCTGGTCCGACGGCCGAGTCTTTGGGGCACGCCCTAATTCCTTCTCTTTGTTGGGGGCTCAAGGAAAGCTTCCTAGGAAGGGCCTTGAAGCGCCGTGTCCAGTAGAAACAGCTGGCCTCAGGCGCGGCAAAAATTCTCCAATAAGAACATCAACGTGTCAGGTGCCCACGTGACACGCAGTCGGGGCTCCGCTCCTCCCGTGCAGAGGCGTCGCCCCAGGGGCCCCGGCGCCAACCGCTGCTCCCCCCCCCAGTGCCCCACCCCTCCGGTGACCAGCATGTTTTTCAGTCTAATTTTCCTGTGCCCTGCCAGTCTGTTTTCTGTTTTTTCACAGCCCACAAAACTGACGCCACCCAGTCTCTGTCCTTTAGCCTCTGACTTAGTGCGCCGACCATCACCGCAAGTTCCACCCATTTTGCCCCCCACGCTCGGGTCCACCTTTTTCACAGCCGAGTAGTACTCCACCCTGGGCATCCAGGTGGGCTCTGTGGCTTGCCTGCTGTGGACTGTGTGGGGGGGGGCCGCAGGTCTGTTCACAGATAAAGGCTCAGAAGCGAAGGAAGTGACATTGCAACAGACACGGCGGAAGCTCAGATGAGCTTACGAGATGGACGCGGGCACCCAGCAGCCACACTTAAAGAAAGGAAGTTAACACTGCGTGCAGCCCCCAGAGCCGAACGGCCCCGTCCGCATAGAATCCTGGGGCACCACGAGGGCCTGAGCCTCTCGCCCCTGCTGTGCGCACGGCCCTGCCCAGCCCCCGGCGGAAGCCGAGGCGGGCAGAGGGTGGCCCGGCCCCGGTGCTCTCCTTAGAGAGCAAGTGTGGCTTTAGCTGCTCTAGCGGGCGCGTGTCCGCCCACCGGCCCAGGAAGGGCCGTCTGGGAAGCAGAGAAATGGGGTGGCAATGGCTCACAGCCAGACTCTGGGGGGCAGCCGCAGACAGATCCGCCACTCCCAAAGCTGTGTCCCTCCTAGTGATGTGGCAAGAAAGAAAACCGGGCAAAGTACCATTCTGAACGGTTCAGGGTCCAAGTCAGGAGTGACACTGTTACCGGGCACCGGGGTGACCTGAGCGGCCGGACGGGGGTCCTCACCGCCGCGCGCCGAGGGCTGGGCTGCCGGCCACACGGGGGTTCATACGGGCTTATTCGCCGGAGAAGCGAAGCGGGTAACTCGGGGGAGCGAGACAAGGTGGCGACTGTGTCCTGCCCGCGCGCTGACCGGAACCCCAACAGCACTGCGAGCTGGGCAAGAGCCAGGAGACCCGCTGTGAGCCGCCAGGCCCAGAGCCCCCCAACGCCCACAGGTCTGTTTCAGGGCCAACACGGCCGCTCACCTCCGCCCGCGGCCCCAGCACCCTCCCTGTGGTGACGCCGGGGCTTCTAGTTCCCACGTCTGGGGTGGGGCTGGGGTCCCCAAGACCTGTGTCTGTAGAGCCCCTTCAGGACACCCTTCCCCTTGCAAAGCAACAGTGAGGCTGGGCAGGGCCGGGCCCGCTGGAGGTGGGGGTGAGGGTGCCCTCGGCTCTGCCACGCAGAACCCTGCTGTGGCCCAACTCTAGGATGGCTCAGGCTCCGGGCTC
>NW_004567178.1:199393-201214 GCF_000260355.1 Condylura cristata | reverse complement strand
GGAAGCCGCGAAGCCCAGTCCAGGGCGGGGCTTCTGGCCCCCTCCCTCACAGCCTTCAGGGGTGGGGAGGCGGAGCCGGCCAGGGCGGGGCTTCTGGCCCCACCGGAGGCCCGGTCACCCGCCGGCGAGGGGTGCTAGAGGGGAAGCCTTACCCGCGGAAACCGAAACCCAGCTGGGGGAGGAGAAGCAGAAGCAGAAGGGGGGGAGGGGCCAGGCGGCCAGGCTCACCCCCAGCCCGGCAGGCGGTTGGTTCCCCCCGGTTTGCAGTCCTGGCTGCTGATGTCCAGGGGCCCTCTGACCGCGGCAGCCTGGCCCTCTCGTGTCCTACTGAGGGCTCCCCGCTCAACCTGTTCACAGAACGCTGCTCTGTGGCGCTGGGTCTGCGGGTGGAGGACGTTCAGGGCCGTCAATCACCTTCCCGGTTCTCTCTGACCGGGGTGGGCTAGGCTCTGCGCCCCTGGCCCAGGGGACAGAGGCGTCTGTGTGGCTCTGGCCGGGGACCCCCGAGCACCTCTGGGCCCCCCTAAGTGCCACGGGCGTGGGGCGTGGCTGCCCTTGCGTGTCTTCCGTGCGTGGGGCCGGGGACGTGTCGGGGCTCCCAGAGCACCTGCTTCTGAGTACTTTAAATCATGAATGGGAGGCAAAGTCCTTCTCAGCCTCTGTGGGGATTAGAAGGAAAATGAGCTCAAATTAAACTAATTTTTGGAGGAAGACATCCCACATCTTCAAGTTGAGAAAGAATCACCAAAGCAACGGACGGTATTTCTGAACTGAGAGTGAGATCAGGGCCCTCCCTGTGGCCAGCGGGCTGGGACACAGCCCTGCAGGCTGGCCGCAGCGCTCCAGCGTGAGTCCGACTGGGGCCAGGGAGTGATCCCCCGGGGCGCCGCAACCCCTCCTGTCTCCCTGCTGCTCCCCTGCGCAGTGTAAGTCCTCGACCCGCCTGTCCTGCGCCCCACTCTGTCTCTGGTGAACCCTCTCACCACCCCCGCACCTCTGGCCTGTACCCCAGCTCTGTGTGCATCAATAAATCCATATTTAAAAAAAGAACGGGAAGTTGTTTTCAGGAGTGACCACCCAGGACTGGCGCGACGCCTGGCTCTGACCTTGGGGGTGTGGGGCCCCCGGCCTCAGCGTGCAGGCGCCTCCCAGCTGCTCTCAGGAGAGTTACACGGGACTCCGGGGGCACCGGCCTGCCCGGCGGGGGGCTCTGGGCCCTGACCCCAGCGTCTCCGGAGGTGGCCGTCGCGTCCCCCTGGAGCCTGTGTGCAGGGCGAGAGTCCGCGGCACAGGGCCGCCGCACAGCTGACGTGCGCCTTTTCCTTACTCCCTGCGAGTCACCGGAGTCTGGAGAAGTCAGACGACAGGCGAAACAGATGGCCTGCCCTGCTGCTTCTTCCCTTCTGTCCATGGCTGGTGGGGCAGCGAAGCCCATGGTCAGCGTGACTTCTGGGACTCCGTTTCTAAGAACAAAAGCGCTGTCCCGGGCATGGGAGACCAGCAGGCGGGCTGGGCTGACCCCTGCTGACCGAGGTCCCCCGCCCCCCCCCGAGACCAGCAGGCGGGCTGGGCTGACCCCTGCTGACCGAGGTCCCCCGCCCCCCCCCATGGCACCTCCCGGCTCCGCCCTGCACCTGCAGTTTGTTCCCTGGGGGCCTCCGTCCACTGTCCTCTCCCTCCGGACATGCAGAGGCACTTTACTGTCAAAACTGACCCCTCTTCCTGCCTTTGGAACCCCGGCTTCCACCAGCCGTCCTAGGAGGTGCGGCGGGGCGCAGGTGAGGCGGGAAGAAGCGAGGCGGCCTCCCGGCGTCCCGCCGG
>NW_004567178.1:196914-198838 GCF_000260355.1 Condylura cristata | reverse complement strand
GGCGGGCGCACTGTGCATGGGATGCAGCTTGCAAAACAAATACCGCCAGGTAGGAAAGTTTCCTCGCCAGGCGAGGCTGCGCTGGCCTTGGGGCTCCAGGTACAAGGCGCCCAGCCCGCGCCGCCGTCGCCCCGTCCCGCCCTCGCCCCGTCCTTCCCGCCCTGGCCTCGGCCTCCTGGGCCTCGGTCTCCCGGCGCCCACGCCCAGCCCTCAGCACCACCGCCAGGCTCGAGGGACGCAGGCTGGGCGGCCTGTCCGGGCACGTGTGGCCCCTCGGCCGCGGGAGCTGGCCCAGCCCCCACCCTGCCCTGGCAGTGGCCGGCGCCTGGTCCCCGCCTCGCGGGCCTAGTGCTGCCACCTGCACAGATGGCGCTGGCAGCTGTGGCACCGGCTGCAGACCTGCCTGGTCGCCATGACAACGGACACGCTCTCCAGAGGGGCGTGGCCAGGGGAGGGAGGGCTCGTGCCAGCTGTCCGCCCCCTGGGCGCGCCCACCGTGAGGGGCCTTCCATGACCTGCATGGAGGCCAGGCTGCCCACCGGCCCCCAGCCAGGCCAGGTCACCAGCCGCCCTGGGGTGGGGCAGGGCGTAGAATAGGCCTCTGAGCCCAGGACACTGGCTCCCCCTCCCCAGGGGCCCACTCAGAGACAGCGTCCAGCATCCCTGGGAGGGTGGAGGCGCGGCCAGAAGCCCAGTCCCGGCCTGGGCCGCCTGCTGCTCTTCCGCAACCCGCCATCGGCCACCGGCCCTCCCTGGACAGCCTGCAGGTGCGCTTCTGCCCCCCCGCCCCAGGCCTGGCCCTGTGTGGCTTCATGTCCCCGGGGGCCCTGGGCAAATGGCCGGGGAGGCTGAGGGCCGGGCCCGGCAGCAGGCGGCTCTTTGCATCCATCCTGGCGTCACCTGGTCCCTGGCTATCAAATCTTCCTGTAAATGGACAGATGTGGCCGGTGGGTGCCGCGTCTGTGTGCGGGAGCCGCTGGTGAGGGGGGCCTGGCGGCCCGGCCTGGACGGGCTGCCCCTTCCGCAGACACTGCCCCAGGGCCTGGCCCCACCAGCCAGCTGCCTCCCGCTGGCCGAGGTCCGTCCAGTCCCGGACTGCGCTTCGGAGAGGCAGAGACAGACGTCTGTGAGGGGAGGGGAGGCCACAGAGTGGCTGGGAGCCTGCGGAAACCTGACACCGCCCCAGCGCCCCAGGCCCCGCCGGATTTCCGATTTCCGATTTGTGGGCGAGGCAGTTCCAGACCTGCGGGATGAGAGGATTCTAGGCCCCGCCTTCCCCTGGCTGGCCGTTGCTGTAGCAACCTCGAGCCCCCCTGCTGCTGAGGGGGTTGGGGGTGGGGGGTGTCAGGTTACAGGGCCACCAAGCTGCAGCATCCCGGGACATAGGGGCTCCCAGGGCCCCACCTGCAGGCGGTCCTGCCTCTCTGGAGAAGGGGCAGTGGCCAGTGCTGGTGTCCCTGCGGAGACCGGGCTCCCCACAGCCTCTCTCTAGCCTGGGGGGCGCGGGTGCAGCTGCCGGGAGCCCCCATAGCGTCCACCGCAGCTGGTAATGCACAGGACAGAAGCAAGTCTGTGCTTCTCACTAAGGGGGGCAGGGTCTTTCAGAGACAGCCACTTCCGCATGGGGGGCCCTGGGGGCTGGCCTCATCCTGAGGAGTCACAGGGTAGACTGAGCCAGGGGCCAGCTGAGGGCGGCTCCTCCCCCGCTGGAGGGGACCAGAGGCAGCCCCTGGGGACCTTGGGGAGAGGCTGTGGGAGCCCCAGTGACACCTGCCCTCCCCTGGCCGGAGTGAGCGGGCCTGGGCCTAGGCAAGGGCAGCAGCTGGGGCTGGGGTGCTCGCTGCCCCCTCCAGGCCTCTGTCCCAGCCCAGCCCCAGCCCCAGCCCCAGTCCAGCCCCAGCCCAGCCCCAGCCCAGCCCAGCCC
>NW_004567178.1:194624-196344 GCF_000260355.1 Condylura cristata | reverse complement strand
CCCGTCCCCCCAAGCAAACACTGGTGGGGCTGGACCGGGCCGGGCATGGGGCATCCTGATGGGGAGCTGGTGCACAGTGTGCCTGGCCCAGCCCATCCCCAGCCCAGCCCCAGCCCAGCCCCAGCCCCAGCCCAGCCCAGCCCCGGCCCAGCCCCAGCCCAGACCCTGCCCCAGCCGCCTCCTCACGCCCTGCTCAGCCTCTGGCCACTGGGACTGCTTGGGTTTTCCCAGCCCGGGCCTCTGCCCCAGCCTCCTCCTTCATGTGAGTTTCTGCCTTCCTGGACCAGGCTCAGCGGCCGGCTCCCCTGCACCCCCGCGAGGCTGCACGGCAGAACCAGCTGCAGAAGAGTCGGACGCCGCCCCGAGGGGGAGGCGCGTGGCCTTCCCGAGGGGCTGAGTGGCCGTTTCCTTGGACCGGCCCCGTGGGGGTGGCTGCGTGCGGCTGGCCCAGCAAAGCGCCGTGAGGCGGGACGGGGTGGACCCTGCTCACAGAAGAGGGCACTGCGAGCCACAGCACAGGTGGCTGGACCGGAGGGCTGGTTGGGCGCTGACCGCCCAGAGGTGGGGCGGAGCCACCCTGAGGCCTGGCCTTGACCGCTGCTGCAGGGACCAGCTACCCCACGGGCTTCTCCGCCTCTAAATGCAGGGAGGTGGAGGGCACTGTCATGGCTCGGGTGTTCTCACTGCTGGGGTGTTCTCACTGCTGGGGTGTTCTCACTGCTGGGGTGTTCTCACTGCTGGGGTGTTCTCGAGGCTGGGCTGTTCCGAGGCTTCCTGCAGTGGGCCGAGGAGGGAGGTGCCCGGAGGGCCGAGCTCTGAGACAGCCGGGATCCTTCGGCACCTTGCACCCCGGCCGTGCCCACGCCGTCTCGCTCTGCCCGGGGGGTGGGCGCACCTCGAGCCGGTCCGCTGTTTGAGCAGGGTGGGCGCCTCCACAAGTCACAGATAAGCGGAGGATTCTCACCAACGATAAGCTTCCATCTCCGCAGAGTCTAAGCGGGGTGAAAACCCAAGGCCGCAAGGACGGCAAACGTGGCCGAAGCTGTGCCCACAGACGCCCCACGGTCCCAGCAGCGTGATGCTCCCGACGTCGCTCTGCCGGTTCTCTGCAGGTATCGGTCACGGACACCCCCAGGGCGCCCAGGGGAGGCCTGCGGGCGACGGCTTCAGGGGCGCCCCAGCCGAGTCCCACCTGCGTCCGTCCGTTTGCCTTTTCTCTCCCAGGGCCCCAGACACGCCGCTTCCTCCGGGGAGAATTCCACCGTGGGCCTGGCCGCCACGGCCCTGCTCCCCGACCGCCAGCCCCGCGGGCCCTCTCCTCGGGCCAATTTTCATTTTAATTTGTTTTTGCGTGGAAGAGCTCAGGCGCAGGGCACAGGTGCGGGGTGAGGGGAGGCAGTGGGAGCAGATGGGGTCCCCCGAACTCCCGCGCTCGGGGCAGCGGGAGGCAGGAGGGTTCTGCGCGCCCCGTGGGTGCCCCCGGCCGGGGTCGGGCCGCAGTGGGACCGCCCGAGACTGACCTGAGTGACCTTCGCTCAGGGCCGAAGGGGGCTTGCCTGCGGGCACCATTTCTCCGAAGACAGAGGAGCGCAGGAGCTGCAATCAGGCTCCTGGAGGCGGACGTCACGATAGCGCAGCCCCTCGGCTTGCCGACACAGACGTGCCCGGCGCTGTGCAGGAGCCGCTGGCCGGGCGGCCAGGAGGGGCAGAGCGGCCGCGG
>NW_004567178.1:167798-168808 GCF_000260355.1 Condylura cristata | reverse complement strand
GGGCGTTGCGCGTTTCGGCTGCGCGTTGGGGCGTTGGGGCGTTGGGGGCGTTCCCAGCCGTCCCGGGCTGCTGGTCGCCGCCTCCGCCTGGCTCCGTCCCGCCCGCACCCCTGCCGCCCCCCCCCCCGTGTGTGCCAGCTGCTGGGGCCCGTTGGCGCAAAGGGTTCTGGGCAGGAAACTGCGGGGGTGGGGGGTGCCCGGGTGGGGGTGCCCCGGCTCCCACGTGGGGCTGGTTTCGGGTGAGTGACAGCAGAGGAAGAAGGGGCCTGGGTGGGGGGGCCCCAAGCTCGCACTTCCATCTCCCTGGCTGCTGTGGGGGGCAGGGACGCCCCATGAGCGAGGCACCCTGCAGGTGTTAACCCCCAGATTAGCCCCCTGCGGCACCCCCCAGCCCCCAGGGAACAGGAAATGGGAGCAGTGGGGTTCCGGGGAGGGGGGCTGGGGGTGGAGGTGTCCAGGCAGAACCAGGGCCTTGCGCCAGATGCTTCCTGGGGTGGGGGGGGTCCCCCATGGAGAGCTGTTTCCGGTGGACACCCCGATTCTGGGGGAGCCCCAGTGACCTCCTGTGATTCCTTCTCCTCCCTTGACCTCAGCTCAAAATAGCCCCGTGCCAGGGGGTCGTGGTTGGGGCCTGTTCGGGCATCTCCAGACCTGTTCTGGCCTCTTGGGGCCTGTTCTGGCCTCTTGGGGCCTGTTCTGGGCATCTTTGGGGCCTGTTCTGGCATCTTGGGGGCCTGTTCTGAGCTACTTGGGGCCTGTTCTGGCATCTTGGGGGCCTGTTCTGGGCATCTTGGGGCCTGTTCTGGGCATCTTGGGGGCCTGTTCTGGCCTCTTGGGGGTCTGTTCTGAGCATCTTGGGGGCCTGTTCTGAGCTACTTGGGGGCCTGTTCTGGCCTCTTGGGGCCTGTTCTGAGCATCTTGGGGGCCTGTTCTGAGCATCTTGGGGGCCTGTTCTGGCATCTTGGGGGCCTGTTCTGAGCATCTTGGGGGCCTGTTCTGGCCTCTTGGGG
>NW_004567178.1:164842-166590 GCF_000260355.1 Condylura cristata | reverse complement strand
GGGGCCTGTTCTGGCATCTTGGGGGCCTGTTCTGGCATCTTGGGGGCCTGTTCTGAGCTTCTGGGGCCTGTTCTGAGCCTTTTGGGGGTCTGTTCTAAGCTTCGGGGGGCCTGTTCTGAGCTTCTGGGACCTGTTCTGGCATTTTGGGGCCAGTTCTGAGCCTCTTGGGGCCTGTTCTGGCATCTGGGGGCCTGTTCTGGCATCTTGGGGGCCTGTTCTGGCATCTTGGGGGCCTGTTCTGAGCATCTTGGGGCCCGATCTGAGCACCTTGGGGGCCAGTTCTGGCATCTTGGGGGCCTGTTCTGAGGCTCTTGGGGCCCGTTCTGGCATCTTGGGGGCCTGTTCTGAGCCTCTTGGGGCCTGATCTGAGCACCTTGGGGGCCTGTCCTGGCCACACGGGCCGGGGTCTGTTCCCTTGAGCGTTTCCTCCCCTGGTCTCACCCCTCGGCCACTTATGCACAGACACAGATTTGCTGGTGACCGAGGCCCGGGTGGTGCGTGGCTTGTGCAGGGATGTTATGACGTCGTGACGGATGGACGGGTGATGGAGGCTGGACGGTGGCTGGACGGGGCCCCCCCTGGTGCCACCCGGCACTCTGACGCTCTCCGCAGTCACCGCAGCTCAAGTTCGATCCCCGGCTAGGGGGGTGACCCACACGGCTCGGCAGACCTCTCCTGACCCGCCCGCTGCTCCCCTCAGCGGTGTGCTTCGTCCATCCGCTAGTTCTGCTCCCCAGTCTGGTGAATCCTGTCACCCCCACACCTCTGGCCTGTACCCCACGGATAGGTTGGTGCCCAGGGAGGTGAGCACACACAGCCAGGCGGAGGTCACTTGGCACCCTCACACGGGGTCCGTCATTCCTACCGTATGGACTCCTTTTTCAGGGCTGAATACTATTCCACCCCGCTAATTGTTCCTCCACCCGTTGCTGATGGACACGTGGCGTGACCCACTTTTCTACCCACTGGGGGTGACAGTTTTGAGTGGTCGGATCCACCCTCCTTGTCCTGCCTGCCCAGTGCCTTGGAGGCTGTCACTTGTTTAACCTTGGAGCGACCTCACAGGTTTCTGAAGTGGTGGCACCCCAGGGGGCACCGGGGCCCCAGGTCTGTCCGTCCACCCCCCGTTTGGTCTCCTTCGCTGTCCAGGCGGCCTCCGTCCGCACACTCACAAATGGTTCTGGCCTGAGGGGCGGCATCTCCTGGCCAGCCGGGCTCAGTCCACGTGCAGACAGCTGGCTCAAGACGACTCAGCAGAACTCAGAGTCCAGGAGTCCGGCAGGTCACGGCCGGGCAGACAGCAGCTGGCACCGTGTCCTTTCCGGCCGTGGACACCGTGTCCTCGGCCTCAGAGGAGGCGGCCAGGGCAGCGGGGACACGGGGCTGTTTCCAGAGGGGCTGGGCGGCTGCCAGGAGGCCAGGCTGTCTGTGCGTCATGTTTCCGGAGGAGGCTGGCGTTTGTGGCACTCTGGTTCCGGGGGGGCTGACTCATGTGTGTAACCACAGGACCCCCCACTGCAGCCCACAGGCCTCTACCCTAGACCACTGCCCCCCTCCCATGCTGCAGCCCCCTCCGGCGGCTGGATTCTGCAGTTACATTTCTGGGGTTTGTTTGGGTTTAGGGTGAGGGTCAGCTCTGCACACGAGCGAAACCTTCCAGCCTTTGCCTTTCACCTCCCGACGTAGCATCATCCTTCCGTTTCCCTCCGTGTTCTCCCAGTGCCACGCTGTCTTCTTTTTCACAGCTG
>NW_004567178.1:161240-164140 GCF_000260355.1 Condylura cristata | reverse complement strand
GTCCGTTTCTTGGCTCAGCTTATCTAGGTGAGTGAAACCATCCAACATTAATGATTCACCTCCTCACATAGCATCATCCTGCCGTTTCCCTGTGTATTCTCCCAAGGCCCAGCATTCATCTTTTTCACAGCTGTGTAGTATTCCACTGTGTAAACTCACCCATGGGGTGAGGGTCGGTTTCTTGGGTCAGCTTCTCCACATGAGTGAAACCACCCAGCATCTTTCACCTCCTCATGCAGCAGCCTCCTTCCTTTCCCCTCTGTGTTCTCCCAGTGCCACGCAGCCGTCTTTTTCACAGCTGTGTAGTATTCCACTGTGTAATCTCACCCATGGGGTGAGGGTCAATTTATGTGAAACCATCCAGCATTTATCTTTCACCTCCTCACGCAGCACCATCCTTCCGTTTTTCCCTCCGTGTTCTGCCAGTGCCAAGCGGCCGCCTTTTCACAGCTGCGTAGTATTCCACTGTGTAAAAACCACCCTGTCTTTTTTGTCTCTTTCCTTTGTGAAGAAGACAGTATTATAGGGCATGAAAGTACATATTTTTTTAAACATGGCGTTGGCGGTGGTTGACATGCAGGTGTGAAAATGACTGTGACGACAGCCTGTGTGTCACCTCCTCCCCTCCCCCCCGGTCCTCAACCCTCGGCAGGCGTCACGTCCTCCTCCTCCCGTCTCTTGGCATCACTGCCTGCAGGCACAGCCAGGTAGCTCCTGCCACGGGCGCCTTCCCTTCCCTAGACTCTGTGGACGGTCCTGGGCGCAACATCTCCCCAGGGCACGCCAGCGACGGGGACTGTCCCTGCTCTTTTCTTCCACCCCCACCCCCCGCTGAGTGTATCTGTGCCACGGAGGCTTCGAGACGGGATTTCTGGGTCACAGAGAATAAGCGTGTCGCCGCTCCCAGCCATCCCCCCCCCCTCCCGCCCGAGTCCACAGTCCTGATAGGAAAGGAACTGTGTCAGCATGAATTAGGTTTTTTGGGGCGCAGGTTGGGGGGGGCTGATCCCTAGGAGGACGCCTCCTTCTGACCGTCCTGCTTGGAGAAAACCAGCAACGCCCCTTCGTTGAACTGAGTCCACCCTCCACGCCCAGCTCCTCCGTGCGGGCCAGTGGACGCTGTGTGGCCGGCCCTGAGCCTTCGTCCACGGCCCGAGACAACCCCGGGCAGGGTGGAGGCTGTTGCACAGAGGCCCAGCCAGCTCCGCCGCAGGCCGAGCACCCCACAGAGCTCCCCGACAGCCCACACGCGAGTCCTCCTGTCTGCTCGCGTTTCGGGGAAGCCCGAGTCGCCGAGGACAGTCGGTGGCACGTGGCGGCGAGAGCCGACCCCCGGGGGATGCCCCAGGCACCGGAGAGTAAACAGATGGCGAAAAGGGAAGACGACCCGTCGCCCCTTTCCTGGGCCACGGACGCCGTCTTCCGTGTCTCCCCACGAGGGAAGGGGTGCGGGGACTCCCCCGGGGTCTGTCCTATAAGATGCCAACCTCATCGATTTGTCTGTTGTTGGTTTAATTTGCGAGCTCCGGGCACCGGTCCCGAGGGCTCGTGAGGATCAACTCGGAGACCCCTGAGCTGGTAAAGCCGTGGCACCGGTGGGTCGGATTTATGGCGTGAACTTTATGGGGTGGGGGGGGGGGGCCTCCGCTACCGTCCTTCCCGGGGAGGCACTAGCCGGCTGGGCACAAACTCTTGGGTGGAAAAGGCGTCTGCATGGGCCGGGCTTGTTTCGAGGGCCACAGAGAGACAACTTCGGAGAAGTGAATTTGCCCTTGTAGTTCCAGTTCCAGTTAGTAGTCGCCTACAGGTTTATGAGCCCCTCAGGACGCCCCAGTACCCGGGCGGTTGATGACGGGCAGACCGAGGCTCGGAAACCTCAGTGGGGCTTTTGATTAAAAACTCGACCTTTTTTTTTTTGTTTTGGCTCCGTTTTACCCAGCACGACTTTAAATAACCCAAACGATTGTTTCTGCAAAAATTACTCATTCCCGCTCTGCCGTCCCCGAGGGCTGCGGGACTTCCTTGTCCAATTAATATGAAATATCTTGTTTACACAGGCGCGTTCAAGTGTGTGTTTTTAAGGCTTGGCCTGCGGAGAAGATGATTAATTGTAACAGGAGGGCACTTACGTCCCAGATTCAAAAGTACACACAGCCACCAATAAAGGAAATTAAAGTCCAGCTCGTCGTTCTGATGTCCTTCCTCCGGCGGAAACGTCCTCTCTCTCTCCTGCTGGGACCCGACTTGAAGGCCACTGGCCCCTCTGAGGGTGTCCACACGCCCTCAGTGTTTTTTTTTGTTGTTGTTTTTTTCCTCTGCACTTAGCGTGTCCCTTGATCTGTGGGCAGCTCACTCTTCACTCCTCAACTGTGCTGAGTCCACGGATGAGGCGTGGACCGTCTCCTGCGCTGTATTGAGATATGTTTCTCATACGACACTGCGCATGTGTCAGGCTTCCGTGAGGTGAAACGGCCGTGAACTACCCACCGGCCGGGTCAGCTCCTTCTGGGCCTCCCGTAGTGAGTCGCTACCCGTGTCAGAACAGACGTGGCCCCCGCTGGGGGGCCGTGAGCGCCTTGGCTTGTCCCGCTGGGGGGCCAGCCCGCGGCCACGCCAGCGGGGACCACGCGTCCTGCCTGGGCACGGTGTGGATTTCGCAGAATCATTCCGGCTCGTGTCACGTCACAGACTGGTGAACCGCCCCCCCACATCCGTGGAGAAAGATGGGGGTACTGGGGGCAGAGAGAGCCACAACGGTCACGTCGTGACTCGCCCAGTTCTGTGACTACGGAAGGCCACTGGTGAACGCAGCGTGGGCTTTGTTCCACCGAGCGCTCTCCAGATGGAGGGGGGTCACTGCCGGGGCAGGCCATGATGGGGCCGCAGGAGGGGCCGGACCG
>NW_004567178.1:157497-161140 GCF_000260355.1 Condylura cristata | reverse complement strand
CGCTGCTTTGCTCTGTCTGGCGCCATCTCGAGGCCACGTGTGCTCTCGTGGCCGCCCCGAGGGACACTGTCCTCGGCTGCCCTCTGGGCTCCGGCATGCAGACAGGCTCCAGGCGTCTCCGCGACAGCCAGAGGCCTGAGCTGCCGGCAGCCCGACTGGTCACGCGACAGCGCCCCCACTCGGCTGCGCCTGCTCTCGGGGGGACCCCCGGCCACTGATACCTGCGCCCTAGGCACCGGCTCGCAAGCACGGGGAGGATTCTGCCCTCGCCGCACAGGGCCTGGCCGGCGGTGCTGGGCCGGGAGAGGCGGCTGGCCTCTGCCGGGGTCCTGCCCAAGGCGGGTGTGCGCTCACCCTGCACCCCCAGGGGCCTCTCCTGGGGCTCGCCACCCGCCTCACCCCAGTCCCGGACCGGCAGTGCAGTCCCCGCCCCGCCGCACCTCCTGCAGTCCAGCTGCTCGCGTCGTGTTGCCACTCAGAGCGTGCTCGGCCTCCGCGGCTCTTCCCCGCGGACTGGCGGCCAGCCCGAGGCCTCCCACCACCGCCTGGTGCTGGCCAGCTTTCCCTGAGGGTGAGCCGACGGCCTGGCGGCCTCTGCACCTGCTCCGTACCCACGCACCGAGTCCCACGCCCCAGGCTCAGCCTCGGGGCCGGCTAACCCGCTGGGCGCCCCGCAGCCGGCTGGGCGGCCACCTTGCCCAACGCCCTGGACACGCGTCCTCCCGGGACAGGCCCGTGAGGGACGGGGCCACAGGTGTGTCACGTGGGGCCCAGCCCCGGGCAGGAGCCGGCCGTCGGGCAGTGAGTGCTGGGCGCAGGTGCTCTGGCTCTCACGGCTCCAGCACCTAACACGGGAGGGGTCACTCTGGTCAGGCTGCCCTGAGGTTGGCCCCACCCCCCACCTGGAGCCAAGGTAGGTAGCCCCGCCGGCTCCTGGGCGCCCTGTCCAGCGCAGGGCCCCACACGGCTCTGTAGACCGGTGCCCTGTGGGCCGTGGGCCCCTGCGGGGTGTCCAGCCTCTTTTGGGCTGGGTGCGAGACGGCAGCCTGGGGTTTCCGTGAGTGGACACTACTCTGCCTGCTGGAGGGCCCGCTCCAGGCTGCGGGGAGCGGTGACCAGAAGGACAGAAAGGCAGCTCCCCAAGAGACTGCACGCTTTCAGCACACGTCATCTGTGTTTAACGAGAGGACAGCGGCAGACTACCGCGGACTGACCGCCGACTCGGGACGCCAGGCGGCACGGCGTTCCAGCCCGCGCTGACCCGCTCACCTTCGCCGGCTGAGTCCCTGACGGCAGCCCAGAGGCAGGCGCTCACGGCCTCGTAGGACGCGCTCAGCCGCGTGGCCGGGTCCCTCTTGGGCTTGGGCGGCGGCTGTTTCCGTGGTGACGGGAGGCCGCTGCTGTCGTCCAGGCTGAACACAGAGTGCAGCGAAGGGGACCGGCTGGACGGGCCGGCCAGGCCCTGGGCCAGGCTGTCCACCGCCAGGGGGGCCGGGGTGTGGAAGGCCCTGGGCCCACCCTTGTCTTCAGGCCTGGAGGAGGGAACACAAACAGCCTCAGGGGGCCCGATGGCCACGGCCGGGCCGGCGCCTGCTCCGTGGACTCGCCCGCTGCTGGGCAGCCTCCCACGGCCAGCCCTGCGTGCAGCCAGCGCCCGCCACGGGGACCTCCGGGCGCGCCTGATGGTGGGCCACTGCTGCCATCAACCCAACTCCTCCTGGGGTGTCTCCCGCCAGGCAGTCGCTGACTATTAAGCGAACACCCCAGAACTCCACCTGAATGCCCACTCCTGGGCAGTCCCTCCTCGTCGGCTGCCCGGCTCCCCGCTGGCCACACTGCGTCCGGGCCCCTCCCTGCCCGTCACCAAGTGCCTTCGGCCGCTCTGCGCTCTGAGCAGAGCCGTCCCTGGCGTCCTGCGACTCCGGCCGGCCGGCGCCGAGTGCCCTCGGGTCCCTGGCGGGCAGCGGGCAGCGGACAGGCACCTCGGCCCCGGGTCATCTCAGGCAGACGAGTGCAAGCGCCGTCGAGAAAGTGGGGTGGCCGCCTACATCCGGCAGAGAACACGACGAGCATCGCTCCGGGAGTCAGGTAGAACTGACAGGTGTCTGGCGGAGCGGGGTGCCGGCGGCGCCCCACCCGGGGGCGCGAGGCTGCCACGGACCCCACCGCGGCGCAGCGGGTAGGCCGTGCCGGGCAGCGCCGGCCGCCCACGGAAGCGGGTGCTCGCCGGGTCGCCGGTTCCCCTTAATGTTTAATTACAGCTTTCCGTAGAGAGTTTCTTCAGTACTTAATCACTGAAATGTCTGCAGCTAATTAGCGGGAGACACGTGGCCCTCACCGGCTGAGCCCTGCGGGAGCCCCGGGACCCCGCGGCTGGCCTCAGCCCAGAGGAGCGCCCTGACTCTGGTGTTTCCCCTCTTACAGTTTTGCCCCCACAACCTGGACGTGTCGCTATAGTGACCGGAGGGACCGATGGCATCGGCTTCGCCACGGCGAAGCACCTGGCGCGACTCGGGATGCATGTGATCCTAGGTGAGGACGCGAGCGCGCGCCCGGCCTGGGCTTGTCTGTGAATAGCCAGCGGCCCCCCGTGAAGCAGGGACGCGTGGGCGCGGGTGGACGCCGGTGGACGCGGGTGGACAGCGTCCACTGCACTGTCCAGCGCTTATTTTTTCCAGCAGGCCTGTGGGAAAAGACAGTGGGCGCCGGGCACAGAGTACCTTGAGCCCCCGGCGGGGCCCTGTCGGTCCCTGAGTGGACTCCGAGAGCCAGGGGTGGACAGCACTGGCCCCCGGTGCTGGCCAAGACCACACCGGCCACCCTCGGGTGGCTGGGACAGCCCAGAGCTCTACAAACTCTTAAGTGCTGTCCCTGGGGCCTGTCAATTACGAGCAGCCTCCGGCAGGGTGGTCACCAACTTGCTGCCCCTTGGAAACAACCTCACGGTCCCTCGGCCAGCTGATGAGGACGTGCGCTGATGTGTGGGGCGGCCATGGGCGGGGGGCTCACCCCTCGGAAGGGGTCACCTGGGTGGACGTGGAGGTCAACTGGAGTGAGACTGGATTCGGGATTGAACCGTCCTTGCTGGCCGGGGGCCCCCGCTGGGCCCTCGGGGGACGATTCCCCCGCACTGGGCCGTGGGGGTTTCCAGCTGGCCCCATCCTTGCGGGGTTCGGGTATCGAGCTTCCCGGCACCCCGGGGGGGGGAGCAGCTGCTCACGGTCCCCCCGAGCGCCATCCTGAAGTGCTGGGGTGTGCTGTTAGCCGCCGGTAACGGCTAAGACATGGTCGCCCCAAAGCAGCCCTGGGGATCTGAGGATGAGGTGGGCGGGAGCAGAAAGGGACCCACAGACGCCTCGGGTACCCCGTTTCCCCACAATCACCAAAACTACGACATTAGGACCTGTCGGATTTCTCCGAGGACTGAAACCGCCCGGTATCTCTTTGTCCTTCCGACTCATTTCACTCAGCACGACCCTTCCCAGCTCCCTCCGCGCCGCTGCAAACGGCACACGGCTGCCTTTTTCACGGCTGCGTAGTATTCCGCCGCGCATAGATGTGTTTGTGCCACCTCTTCTTGATCCCATCGTTTAATTTTGGGCGTTTGGGTTGTTTCCAGGATGTAGAGATAAATGTAAAAAAA
>NW_004567178.1:151633-154417 GCF_000260355.1 Condylura cristata | reverse complement strand
ACACGGATGAAACAGGATTGCCGGCACTGACTCGAAAGCTCCCATCATGGCGGCCGTCTTGGGGGGCTTTTTAGGAGTGTGGCTGTGCAGCAGAGACCTCGCGGGCCGCGTGGCAGAGCGGAGGGGCGGAGGCCGCGCCCGCCTCGGTCCATGAGGCCGTTTTAGGAATGCTCTGCTTCTGAGTCATAACCGCTTCTCCAGGACAGTCTTTGCGGTCTTGACTAATGCACACCTATTATCCGTTGGCCACGTACAGGACACACATTTGCGTCTACGTTAGTGCAGCTGAGAGAAATAAACGAGAGCAGGCACGACCCTCCCTGGTCGTGCAGGGAGACCGCCCTTGCGCTACGTGCTGGGGCCTGGCCCGTAAGCCAGCGCTGCGTGGCCACGCGCAGGCCACTGGGTCCGAGTCTCGCTGCCCCGCGGGGCGGAGCTCACGTGGCGCCTTCCCGTCCGCACGGGCCGGCACGCCCAGGGGCGCCACCAGCTTCTCACTTTCTGGAAGCTTCCTGCATCGTCCGCCACCCCCAGGTTCTGCTAGTACAGATTCACTGTTCACCCAGTGCCTGAGTCCAGGCCCCAGAGCCCACCTCCTACTGGACATGCTGACTCGGTCACTTTGCAGGCACCAGCTTGTCCCCATCCGCTGGGGTGCGCGAGCCCCTTGATCTGAAGATGTCCACGGCCACTGTCCCCCAGCCAGTTTGGCATCTCTTCCTCCCCGCTGCTCCCTTCGGCCACTGACCACACGGGCCGGGCCGGAGCCGGCCGGGGTCGCTTGGCTCCGCCCCGCTGGGTCCCGTGTTGTCCCAGCGAGGTCGCGAGAGGTCACCTCCTGTTCTCGACTGGCCAATTGCAGTGGCTCCCTGAATCACCCTGGATCCACGTGACTCTGTCCTGTGAAACAGCCCACGGGGAGGCCGTAAACATCAAGCGTAAGGCGCGTCTTTGGTTACTACGAGTCAGGATTTTCAGGGGCGCAGGCTTTCTGGGGGCCCGCGCTTTCTCAAGACACTCGGGCTTGTCCTCCCTCCGGGCAGCCGACCGCGCTGTGGGCTGCTCTCCTGTGGCCCCACGCAGGCTGCTCTGCTGTCTTCACGCCTTTCTCCAAACCGCCTCCTGGGTAAGCGCCTCTTCAGCCCCTGGGACGCAGCTACGCCCCGGGCTCTCGGCTTGGCGCGCACCTTGTCTTAAGAAGGCCACTTTAGTCAAACGTCCACGTCGCCCACTGAATCCCAGTCTTGCCGTTATTTGGTGACCAGTTGGAATAGCCAGTGATTGTGAAATATCTGTGGCCTGGGAGGATGCTGGAGAAATCAAGTCATAGTGTACATATATGCAGGAGAAATAGCCGAAAGGATCGGGAATACTCACACGAAAAGGCGTATTTAGTGGACGTGGAGCATGAGCTATGTGGTCAAGTCACGTCGCGTATTACACCAACACGTGAACCGCTCAAGGTGGACTCAAGGCGTGAGGAGAGCCTGACCCCGTACGCTAAAGGCAGGAGACAAGCACTGAGCTCCTTGACGTCACCCCTAGGGATGTGTTTGTGGTTTTGACTCCAATGGAGAAGGAAAACGGAGGGAGGAGGGAGGCGGGACTGTATCAAACTATATCTAAAAAAGCCTGCCCCGGGAAAGAAACCTTCATCGACACGGAGGTCAACGGGCTGCAGAGGACACGTGCCAATCACGTGCCCGGTCCGGGGCCACCACCCCAAGCAGACAGAGAACTCACGCCAGCCAGGGACAGCGAAATGACTGATGACAGACGGACAGAGGCTCGAAAGGGAGGCTGCACGGAAGGGGTACGCAGACGGCCCGGTGCTCGGAGAAGGCGCCCTCTCCAGCCACCGCCAGGGAAGCGCACCCAGACCACAGCGTGGTCGGCTGCCCGCCGAGATGGCCGTGGCACAGGACGAGCAGGGCCCAGCATGGCGAGGAGGGGGAGACGGCTGCGGGGCGCGAGCCTGGACGCTCCGCGTGGGGGCGGGCGCCGTGGCGGAGCAAAGGCATGACCAAGCTGCGTGTGGTTCCAGCACCTGGCCTGAGGGTCACGGCAGCCAGCGCGTCCTTGTCACAGCAGCATCAGCCACGACAGCCACGTCAGATGGCGCGTGTCCATGCCACGCACGTCAGCCACGACAGCTGGTGCACCCCTGTGCCACAGCAGTGTCAGTCATGACAGCAGGCATGTCCCTGCGCCACGCAGCATCAGCCTCGACAGCCGGCGCGTCCCCATGCCACGCATGTCAGCCACGACAGCTGGTGCATCCCTGTGCCATGCAGCGCCAGCCACGACAGCTGGCGCGTGTCCCTCCACGCAGCATCCGCTGGGATGCCAGGGTGTGGCGTGACCCTGCACGGCATCAGCAGCTGAGTGTGAAGGGGGCCCCGTGACTCCGGTTCTCAGAAGACGGGCGACGCTCAGCTGCGAAGCCGGGGCGTCCGCCGTGTGCAGCCACACAGTGGGCCCGAGGCCACGAAGTAAGTGGCAAGTTAAATGCAGCAGGAAGTAGCGTGGCTCCCGCTCGTGTGCGGGTGCTGAAAGCAGAAGACAGACAGACCCCCCGCAGGGCGATGCCGGGGCGGGCAGACGGCCCGGGGGCGGGTGTGGCGGGCTCAGGCCGGGAGCGGACACAGGCCCCATTCGGCCGCGCTCCTGAAACTTCCGTACAAACCGATGGCACTTCTGTACATGTTGATTTAAAAAATGGCCAGCAGTTCCAGAAACACAGACGTCAAACTCCGTATTTCGGGGTCCTCGGGGCCCCGGGAT
>NW_004567178.1:146283-150588 GCF_000260355.1 Condylura cristata | reverse complement strand
CCCCCCGCCCATCCCTTCCTCTTTCCTCCGTAAAGCGAATGTTTCCGGACTCCCCACGCCAGGTTCTGCGGAGGCGCCGGGGCCACACCAGTGAGGCCACGAGGGAAAGCAGCCACGTCACCAAAAGGCGTCTTCTGCCACTTGCTCGAGTCACGAGGCTCCTAGCAATGACCGTAAGGTCGGTGCGTAGCTTCCTTACCACCGGCAGTTGATATTTCGCATTTCGTGGTAGCTTTGCGGCACTAACTAGAGGTGTCCCAGCAGGCAGGCCGCCCTGAGTGCTGCTGACTGGACTCTGAACACGCTCAGGGGCTCCATTCACACGAACAGGCAGGTTCTCGTTATAGACAGACCAGGCTCGAGTTTGGCTTCCACAAAGGAAAGATAATTACAGCCACACACATCTGACAGCGTTGCTGTATCTCCGGGTGTTTCGAGAGGGCGGTGTGGCTTGAATTACATGTAATTATAGGTTAAGAGAAATTAGTGGCTCTCACCTAGAACAGTATGGCCTGTGCTGCCAGCGGTGACGAACTCAAACCAGTCCTGTGAGCTCACGAGTAGGCGCCACGGAAGCCCGTGCGTGCGCTCACGATGGGGGCGCAGCCACGGGGCCACGGGCGCCTCGGAACAAGCCGTCCCCAGGCCCTGACAAGGCCGATGGGCTCCAGGCCTGTGGAGCAGGAGCGCAGGGGGCCTGTGTCTCCCCTTGGCCAAGGGGCCGCCCCGCCCCGCCCTTGAAAGGTGCCGTCCAGCAGCCGCCGCCCGCCCCAAGCGTCCCGCGCTATAACCAAGGCCTCCTGGGCCCGTACGCGGTGCCGACGTGAGGCTGCTGGTCCGCAGACCTCCGCAGGACGTGAGCCGACCTGGCCCAGGCTGGGTCGTGGTCTGTGCCTGTGCAGAGGCTGCTTCCCGGCCCTGGCCTCTGCGCCCCCCACCCCGCGAGCCCCCTCCTGGGCAGGCCACGGCTACTCGCTCCTAAGCTCGAGTGTGCCCGACCTACACTGGCATTTCGGTTAGAGGCGACGCGGCCCAGTCGGCAAGCCCCTCTCCGCCTGCTGTGCCCGAGGGCGCCCCGACACGGCGCCCGCCCCCCGCATCTCCTCGCTGTCTTGGGGTTGCCGGCTTGTGACCAGCTCTGCTCCTGCTCTCCAACCAAACACCTTTTCATGTTGGAAGCACAAACCAGGCCTGTGGCAGCCTCTCCACATGTGGCCTGCACGTGGGCGGCGCCCCGACCCCCCGGGCTCGCCACGAGGCGCTCCTGCCTGCAGCGTGGCTCCGTGAGCCCCTCACAAAGCCTCCCGAGGGCCAGTCAGGGACAGGCGACCTGCGAGAAGCGGGGCTGCGTGAGGCTGGGGCGTCGGGCCTCCGTCTCAGCATCGCCAACACTCAGCCTAGGTCTTCTGTTAAAACTGCCAATTCCCAGTTTCCGGAGCGTGGCGGATCCTTGTACGCGTATTCCGTGAGCAGACACGGAAGCAAAGAATCAGGAGGCTCTAACGGCACCTCAAAGCCTCCATCTAGTCAAACAGAAATTACAGGAGGAAATGGTCCAACACACGTGCGTGTGCACACGGACCACGAGCTCCACGTGCCTCACAGTCGCCCGGCGTCTCAGGGACGCGAGGGGCAGCTGAGAGCCGCTGACCCAGCCCACCCAGCACGCCGGACTTGGCACAAGTGGACCGGCTTCCAGGGGGCGAGGGGGGCCAGGAGTGGGCACAGCTGGTCTTCACGCAGTGCAGGCAGAGTCCCTGCATGGCCTTGGCTGGCATCTGGACTTGGGCACCGAAAGGCCTGTGAGCGCCCAGGCGCCCTGGGGGACGCTCTCGAGGGCCGGTCTGAGCTCAAGGACGTGAGGCAGTAGGTCATGCAGGCAGGCGGCCACGTCCGAGAAAGACAGCTGAAGAGTTTATCAAGAGAAGTGTCCGGGTGGGCGCGAGGGCTCGGCCGTCTGGGGCTGGACCCGGTGTTCCCAGCATCAGAGTCAGCGTCGGTCAGTGTGCTGCGGCGGCTGCTTGCGACTGCCTGGACAGACTAAGTCAGTGATCTAACGTTTCCGCTTGCTAAGGTAGAGTACGTGATGAGCGAGCGGCGAAGCAAAGACTCACTGCACGCTGGACACAGCAGCCAGCCCCTGGTTCGTCCCTCACGGGCACGCCCCAGGTCCTGGACCCAACAGAAGTCCACAGTGCAGGAACTGCCCAGAGCCAGGGCTCGCACCAGGCGTAAGAAAGTGAGAGGCCACGTGGACAGCTTCACAACGCTGGACGAGCCCCGACCGCGCCACGCAGGCTTGCGGGGGCCGTGAGCAGGAAGCCACGCGCCCCGCTGCGGCCTGAGAGCCCGGGCCCCTGGCGACAGGAGAGAGACGTTGCTCCCGCGACGCCTGGAGGAGAAGGCAGAGGCCACGCCCGGGCGGGGGACCTCTCCCGCGGGGCTTTACCAACTGAGCGACGGCCAGAGGGGCGCGTCACGGCAGGCGCTCCGGTTACGGGAAAGCTGCGCGTCCCCTCGCGTTTCCTGAAGCTTCTGACCGGATGACCACGCGCCTACGGCCCAACCGGGCAGATCTGCGGGTGTCCTCAGCGGCGTCCAGCGCGAGGGGTGGGGGACGCGCGGAGACCCCACGAGCTGGGCGTGCGCGTAGACACGCGTTCACCGCCGCAAACTCCTGAGGAAGAGGCGCAGGAGGGGAGACCGGCCTTCCGCCTGCGGCCGGGGCCCGGCGTGTCCCTCAGAGCCGGAGCACAGGCTGGACACCAGCCACCCCCTGCCGCCCCAGCAGGGCCTGCGCGGCCCGGTCTCGGCCGGGGGCGGGCCTGAGCTGCAGCGTCCGGCCTGCCTGACCTTCCCTCCTCTGCACCGCGTTGGACGAATGATGCTCAATCCTTCACCCTCCCGACCCCGTTCAGTGTTGTGGTGACATGTTAACCCTGCAGCTCCCGGCCCTGTGCGCAGCCGGGAAACCTCCGCCTTCCCTGGAGAATGGCGTGATGAGAAGATGACAAAGGAGGAGCGACGGTGGCATTTCCGGGGCGTGAACAGCGCAAGCAGGAGGGGCCCCGGCCATTAAAGGGGGGGTCCTCGTGAGCCCATGCACTGGGGCCGGCGGCCGGGCGCTGTCCTTCTAACGCACCTCGTGTCCGGGGACCCGGGAGCGGCCTGCGTGACCCGACCCACTGGTGCGCCAGGGACATGGTCCTCTGCAGCCACCGAGTCCATGGCACGGCCACTCCCAGGGGCCACGGTCAGGCCCCTGCCGTCAGAGGCCACACCATCGGGGACCACGTCGTCAGAGGCCACGCCGTCAGGCCACGCCCTGCTGGTTCTGTCCACAAATGCACCCAGCCCAGAGCTCTAGAAACCTGTCCCCAGCCACTGGGAGCCCTCTGCTGTGACTGTCCCCACGTGGGTGCTGTACCCCACGCCCACGCGTGACTGAGCCCGTGCCCCGCAGCCCCGACGCCCCTGGTGCCCCGGCAAGTCCCCCTCACACGCCCCCACATGCGCCCCTGCTGTGGCCCCTGCGCTCCTGTGGCCCCACACGCTTTGCTCCGTGCGTTCCCCACCTCCCCCATGTGCGCCCGGACCCCCACACCCCCGTCCTCCCACGGCCCCCACGGGACTGCGCCCCGGGCCGCAGGAGCTGACGCTGGCTGATTCGTTTCTCCGTTCGCCAGGAGCAGACGGCTGTGGACACGGCGGTCAGGTGGCGCAGGAGGGCGTCCCCGCCCGGCGCGTCCACGCACGCTGTGCCAGCCCCAGGCCGCGCCATCCGGCTTTCCACTTAGAGTTAACTCCACAAGTTGTCACTTCGCAGAAGTGACCGACTTGGCTCCACAGGACGTCCCGCGACCCGACCGGGCCCCGTGGCTGGGAACCCGGTGCACCCCGCCGCAGGGGAGCGCAGCCCCGCTTTACGCAAACGCGTGCGGGCGTGCCGGGGTGACCGCCAGGGTTAGCTTAAGGGGGAGTAAAAGCCTCTGTATTGGGGTAAAAAAAATCAAAAGTAGCAGGTCCAAATAATGTAACTGGCTGTCAGACGATCGCTTCATTCAAACGACCTGCATTTCCCCACGCATGAAACGAGACCCAAACACCCTGTCCTCAAAGAACAACTGTCTGCCGGGGCGGAAAACTGCCCCAGAAGTGAGCGACGACGTCTGGGAGAGCTTTTCCGGAACCTTCCTTTCCCCTTTGGACAATTCACTGCCACTCGACGCGGCCGCCAGAGCCCGCGGCCGCCCCAGCCCGGCACCCCCGCCCCCAGCGGCCGGCACCTGCCTCGTCCAGATGCTC
>NW_004567178.1:122810-129009 GCF_000260355.1 Condylura cristata | reverse complement strand
GTCTATCCATCCATCTATTTATTCCTCTATCTATCTACCTGTATCTACCTGTCTATCTAACTACCTGTCTATCTATGTATCTACCTATCTGTCTTACTACCTGTCTATCCATCTACCTGTCTATCTGTCTACCTATTTATCTATCTGTCTGTCTATCCATCCATCTATTTATTCCTCTATCTCACTACCTGTCTATCTATCTACCTATTTATCTATCTAATTATCTGTCTATCATCTACCTATTTATCTATCTATCTACCTACCTATTTATCTGTCTGTCTGTCTATCTACCTGTCTATCTACCCACCCACCTACCTATTTATCTATTTACCTATCTGTCTTCTATCTATCTACCTACCTACCTATCTACCTATCAATCTGTCTATGTGTCATCTATCTATCCCTCTATCTACCTATCATCCATCTGCCCATCTACCTATCCATCTATCATCTATCTTTGTATCTATCTACTATCTGTCTATCCATCTATCTTCCTCTCATCCATCCATCATGTATCATCTGTGTGTCAGTCCATCTAGTCATCTATTATATCCATCCATCCATCTATGGGTATATCTGTGTATGTATCTACCTGTTAATATGTCTCCATCCATCACTCACTCATTCATCCATCTGTCCACCAATTATGTATGTGGCTTGATCCATCCATCCATCATCCATCCATCTATCCATCTACCTACCTACCTACCTACCTATCATCCATCATCTATCCACTCAACATCCACCCATGTGTGTATGTACACATCTGCCTATTAATACCTATTAATATATTTCCATCCATCATTTGCTCATCCATCTGTCTTCCACTAATTAGCTAGCCAGCTCCATGATCCAATCATCTACTATCATCTATGTATCTATTTATCACCCGCCCATCCATCATCCATCTGTATCTATCTATGTATCTATCATCTGTCATCTATCACCCATCCATCCATCCATCATCCATCCATCTATTTATCTATCTATCCACCCATCATCCATCTCTCTACCTTCTATGTCCCTCCCACCCACCACCCAGCTCCCTGGCGGCCTTTAGCCTGTGTTTGGGCACGTGGGTTTCTATATCTATCACGTCTGTCTGCCTGTCGACCATCAATCCACCCTCTGACCCATCACAGCGTCTTCAGACCCCCCGTGACAATATCTGGGGACATTCTGGGGTCGCGCCAGGGACGCTGCTCCCACAACCTACATGCACAGACGCCCCACCGCAAAGCACCCCGTCCCCCAGGACAAACATTGCCGAGTGGACACAGCCTGTTACATGAAACTTAAGTGTGGCCAGCCAGCCGTGGCTGTGAGGTCAGCTCCGAGGTCCCGGGAGCCGAGAAACGTGGCTGGCGGCCACGGTGGTGTCTGCAGGGCTTCGGGGGGGGGGCATGAAGGCTTTGGGGGGGCGGCTGGTCCCGATCTCTCTTCCCGCCGCTGCTTCTTCTGCAGTTGGCTCCATCCAACCCCGTCACGGTCTCTCCCCAGGGAGACAAGGGCCCCGGTGGGTCCATCCAGCCCCACACTCACACGTTTCCTCACATCCCAGCCTGGACAAGCGGTTGCATATCCATAGTGTGACCGTCCAGCTGGGGTGGGCTGTGGACCATCTCCTCAGGTGCTGAGCAGAGTCGGGGCGCCCTGTGCGGGCAGCGGCCGTGCGTGAACCCAGCTCCCCTCCTGCCCCCTCCCCGCCGTCCTGCAGAGTCCACTCCTTGGCCTCGGGAGTAGCTGACTCAACCGGCAGGCAGATCCTCGTGGAGCAGCTGGTGGCTTTTGACTTCCCAAGCTGAGCGTGACAGGCTTAGGGCATTTTCACGCAGAAGAACTGGGGCGCAGGCTAGAGGTGCGGGGCTGAAAGGAGGCTCCAGAGACAGAGCGGGGAGCAGAACAGGCGGGTCCAGAGACCCTGGGGTCCCTCCCTAGCTGGGGATCACGCTCAGGCTGCAGTGGCTGCAGACAGCTTCCGAGTGCTGAGACTCACCCCCGCGCCCCCAGGGAGGCCCCTAACAGGCTTGGGGTTTTGAGGCTCAGACTGGGACCGTGGCTTCACCCCCATCCACCCCCCCTTCCCTGGGAGCAGTCACCTCGGTAAGTGCCACCTACTCCAGCACTTTTCCAACGGCCCCGTCAGCCAGAGTGACTCTGCTGACTCGACAGAACACAGCATCCAGCCAGAGGCGCGAAAGCAACACGCGCTTACACGTGCTTGCCGTCCCCGTGAAAGCGTCACTGAGGCTGACGGATTCTGAGCCAGAACAAAACAAAACCCCGCCAGCTTTCAAGAATGGAACTTTGGGGTCCCCCCTCCCCACGCTGGCGCAGCGGGTTAGGCCGCAGCCGCTTCAGGGAGAGTCTGATCCCCGGCCAGGGAGGGGCCCCAGGGCGCAGCAGACCCCTCCTGTCTCCCCGCGGCCCCCTCAGCAGTGGGTTTCAGTCCATCTGCCTGTTCTGCTCCCCGCTCTGTCTCCGGGGAGTCCTCTCACCCGCCGCAGCTCTGGCCTGCGCCCCAGTTCTGTGTGCATACGTAAGTCTTTGCAAAAAGAAAAGAATGAAGGGAACTTTTGCAGTGTATGTTGTCCGGCCACATTGGGGCTGAACTGGAGGTCAGGGGCAGGGTACAATCCCCACGTACTGGTCCAGGAGGCAGCACACTTCCGGGGAGCGTGCAGCAAGGGAAATCGGGAGACAGCTGCAGTCGGATGAAAGTGGACATACCGCGTGGCACAATTTGCGGGGTGCGGAGTGAGCAGTATGTTGCGTGTGGGTACATGTTTACGCGGAAGGGAGGACTCTCAACCGGTGTGTTGTGACCTCACCCTGAGAAATTAAAGCAACTTGAGTGAAAGCGTGTAAAAGTGTAATAGGGGGTCCCCAGGAAAAGGGGGTGCCAGGGTCCCTGCCCTACCCATGGGGGGGGTGGAGCTGAGCAGTGAGGAGAAGCTGGAGAGGAGACTGGGTGGCAGGGGAGGAGCAGGCCAGGGCCAGAGGAGGCCTCAGGGGTGCACGGAGCAGAGACGTGGGGAGAAGCAGCTCTCGTGTCTGGCCCTGGATGGGGGGACCCAGATGTGGGGAGACCCGTGAGGGTGACACTGGCCGCGTCTGTCCTGACATGGACGCTGCTCTGTCCCTCCGGGACCCGTCTGGCCCTTTCCCACGGGACCCCCGGAAGGGGCTGTGGACGGTGCGGGGCTCTCGGGCCTTGCGCCGGGCCGGTCCCTCTGGGGGGGACGTTGACCGGCGAGGGGATGGGTCACTCTGGGGTTTGATGCAGCAACTCTATTCTCTGCCCTGTCTGCATCGCACACTCACTGCATTCAAGCCAGTCCCCATGAAAGGCCTTACAGGTTTTGTCCTGATGCAGTGGACGGCAGGGCCTATTTAGAGCAGGCAGGTTTGGGGGTTCAGGGGGGCCCCTCCCTGCTCCGTAACAGAAGGAATGAAACTGAGAACAGGAAAGCAAGAGAAATCAGCAGTGGAATCAAATGCGTTTGCTGACTCCGTAAAACTCATTCGCGTCTAGACAACGCAGTGGGGACCCTGAAAGGCAGAATCGAGACCCCCGAATCACCTGCCCGCCCCCCAGTGCCCTTTAAACCGGACAAAACTGTGGCGCCTCTTCCGTGGGCGGCCACATCTCCCCGAAGACAATGGATCCGTGGCTCAGCAGCGCGGCAGGGACCCAGGTCCGCCAGCAGCTCCGAGTCTGGAACAGCCTCAGACAAAGAAATCCCCAGCGAGCGCGCAGATGGCCCTGGGCAAAGTCTACCAAATATTGAGAGAAAAGATGTCGAATCTGTACAAACACTTCCAGAAAATAGACCCGGAGAAGCATTTGTCGGCTCATTATGCGGAAGCTGTTGGCTCATTCGCTGACGGGGCCGGTCGCCAACGCTTCCATGAACGCGCAACGGTTGCCAACGCCTCCGTGAACGCCAAACGGTCGCCAACGCCTCCGTGAACGCTCAACGGTCACCAACGCCTCCGTGAACGCCAAACGGTCGCCAACACCTCCGTGAACGCGCAGCGGTTGCCAACACTCCATGAACGCGCAGCGGTCGCCAACGCCTCCGTCAATGCTCAACGGTCGCCAACGCCTCCGTCAATGCTCAACGGTCGCCAACGCTCCAAGAATGCGCAGCGATCGCCAACGCTTCATGAACGCGCAGCGGTCGCCAACGCCTCCGTGAATGCTCAACGGTCGCCAACGCTCCAAGAATGCGCAGCGATCGCCAACGCTTCATGAACGCTCAACGGTTGCCAACGCCTCTGTGAACGCGCAAAGATCGCCAACGCTCCATGAACGCGCAACGGTTGCCAACGCTCCGTGAACGCCCGCGCCCGGCCGCGTGTGTTTGGAGCGGGGATGGCGTCGGCCTCATGGACGTCCGCGAACCTCCGATCCACCGCCGTGACCGGGTCGGGACACCAGGAGGGTCCCCCGAAGCGTCTGCGGGTGCAGCGCCCATGCCCGGGACGACAGAGCACAGGACTGACGCGCACCCCAGGGCGGCTGGCAGAGGCCGCAGGCGCGTGTTGGGGCCCTGCGCGCTGCTTCCCGAGACTGTCACGGGGTCCCCGAGGAGGGGGGCCTGCAGGTCTCGGCTGGGCCCCCCGTTTGCTGGACGTTTATGCACAGAGGGCAGCGGGCGCCGGACTGGAAACGCGATTCTTTGTCTTTTCTGTGCCTCGCGCGAGTACAGACGTCGCACGCGCATGGAGAGACCCGGCACGTCTGGGGGCCCCGGGGGACCCCGCTTCCTGCCCTGGCACCAAACTGGGGCTACAGCGAAGAGCCTCACAGCCACGCACCCGTGCCGAGAGTGGGGGCGCCCTCCTTAGGGGCCCCCAGGGAGTCTGGGGGCCCCTGACCCCACCTGCCAGGCCAGAGTCTTGTCCCCGGCCGGGGAGGGACCCCAGGGTGCAGCAGGCCCCTCCTGTCTCCCCGCTGCCGCCCCCTCAGCCGTGGGGTTCAGTGGAGCCACCCGTTCGGCTCCCCGCTCTGGCTCTGGGGCGCCCTCTCACCCCCACCTCCGGCTGCACCCCAGCTCTTAGCTGCACCCAGAAAGGCATCTTAAATAGCAACAGATCCGCCCACATAAGCCCCCAAGGGGCCCGGGGAGCCGCGGGGGTCGGAGGACGTGAGGGTGGGCCAGGCTGCACCCCGACACCCCGTGTGTCGCCCACCCGCGGCCGAGTGCGAACTGAAGCGTTTTCGGGGTGATTTCTAAGGGCGACGGGGAGAGGGTCAGTGTCAGATCGAGGTGACTGTTGCTGCCCCGGTAGGAACCCACGGGGGACCCCGAGAAGTGGGGCGGCTGTGGAGACTCCACGGGGGGCTCTGGGGGAGACTAAGCACCCCCAGCTCCTCCAGAGAAATGGGGGACCCCGACTGGGGGAAATGAGGCCGCCGCTAAGGGGGAATCAAGTAGCACCACAGCCCATCCTGAGAAATGGGGGACCCCGACTGGGGCATAAGAGACCACTAAGGGGGGCTAATCACCCGCCAACCCCTCCCAAGAAATGGGGGACCCCAACTGGGGGTAGAAGGCCCATAAGGGGAGACCAAGCACCCCCAACCCCTCCCTAGAAACGGGGGACCCTGACGGGGGTAAAAGGGGACCAAGCACCCCCAGCCCCTCCCAGGAAACGGGGGACCCTGAATGGGGGAACTGAGGCCAGTAAGGGGGGACCAAGCACCCCCCAGCCCCTCCCAGGAAACAGGGACCCCAACTGGGGAAACGAGGCTGCTAAGGGGGAGACCAAGCACCCCCCAGCTCCTCCCAAGAAACGGAGAACCCTGACGGGGGGTAAAGGGGGACCAAGCACCCCCAACCCCTCCCAGGAAACAGGGGACCCCGACTGAGGGAAACAAGGCCACTAAGGGGGGCCCACGCACCTCTTAGCCCCTCCCAGGAAACGGGGGACACTGAATGGGGGAACTGAGGCCGGTAAGGGGGGACCAAGCACCCCCCAGCCCCTCCCAAGAAACGGGGAACCCTGATGGTGGGTAAAGGGGGACCAAGCACCCCCAACCCCTCCCAGAAAACGGGGGACCCCGACTGAGGGAAACAAGGCCGCTAAGGGGGGCCCACGCACCCCCAGCCCCTCCCAGGAAACGGGGGACCCTGAATGGGGGAACTGAGGCCAGTAAGGGGGGGACCAAGCACTCCCCAGCCCCTCCCAG
>NW_004567178.1:120154-121972 GCF_000260355.1 Condylura cristata | reverse complement strand
CCGCTGCTCCCCTCAGCAGTGTACTTCATCCATTTGCCTGTTCTGCTCCCCACTCTGTCTCTGGGGAGTCCTCTCACCGCCCCTGCACCCCAGTTCTGCAAGCATCAGTAAACTTTTTTGAAACTCCTCTGTTTTATCTAACGAGTAGGACTTGGGGCCCAGGGGGCTCTTGTTCACCGAGCTGCCAATCTCAGTCTGTTACAGGGCACGGGGGACCCCCAGACCCCCCGCTCCACTGGGTTCCGTGTCCGTGGAGGGAACGTTACTTTAGCAGACTGAGCGACAGACAGAGGGAGAGGAGGGAAAGAAAGTCGTCGTCAGCGAACGAGCCCCGTCTCCGGAGACTTGCGGGTGAGTGTCCCCCAACAGGGTGGCCCCAAAGTGGAATAAGGAGGACTGCGAACGGAGCAGCCACGGGAACCCCTGTATGTCAGCCACAGGATTCCTCAAAACCCCGGAGTGGAAACACTCGTCGTAAGAGGTGATTTGCCTGGTGGAATACTACTGAGCCATGAAAAAGGAGGTGCTGACCTCACGGGCCAGGCCCCACCCCATCCGCCAGGGGCTAGGGCCCGGAGACCCTTTACGGGTCGTGGCAGAGACCGTCCCGGCCCCTCGGTCTGCCCCGGCGAGGGGTGGGGGTGCCCAGCAGGTCACAGAAGGGGGAGCCCCCACGTGTCTGAAACTGAGCCAGCTGGGCCACATGGCGATCCATGAAGGAGGCTACAGGCTGGGGGGTCCAAATAAGAAGCTTAGGGGCCAGTTGGTGCGGGGAAACACCCCTTTCACCCTTTCCCCTGCATCGCCCCGGCCCCCACAGCCCTCCCTCCACGGGGCTCCCCCAGGACTCCCCCTGGAGGCCCCAAAACGACCCTTCACACCAAAGCGCGGCTAGGAAGGTTCCCGGAAACACCGTTCGCCGTGGCCCCGCCTGGAAAGACCCCCCTGTTGTCCTGGGTGGGTGCGTGGGCACACACAAGGTGTTTCGGCCATGCTGTGGAATATTACTCGGCCAGGAAAAAGCAGTACCGTGTGGCACTCGGTCCCGCGGGGATGAACTTGCCCCACAGGATCCTCGGGCAGAGAACCCGGCTCAAGAGGACGCACGGTGTGGGATTCATGTCACGGCCGTGTTGTGTGTGTTGTAGCAAAATACTGGGTTTTGGGGGGTTTTTTTCAGATTTTTTGGAAGGATTTATTAGACAGGTGCTGGGGTGCAGGCCAGAGGAGCAGGGGTGAGAGGACTCCCAGAGACAGAGCGGGGGGCGATTTTGATCCTTGCTCCCCTCAAAGCCTCCTCAACCCCACGTGGATCGTGGGTGCTACGTGCCTGGGCCTTTGTGGTGGGGGTAGGGCGGGGGGTGCTCACGAGGCACAGGAGAGCCAAAGAAGCTTTAAAACATAATTGTGTGCACCGCTGGGGGGACTGCAAGCTGGTACCACCGTCATGGAAAACTGTCTGCAGGTTCCTGAAACTGCTAAACGTGGAGCTTCCGTAGGACCCCGCAATCCCTGGGGATCTCCCCAAAGGACACAAGAACACAGATTCAAAGACACCTGCACCCCCGTATTGATTGCTGGAAAGCTATGGATACAGCCCAAACGCCCAAAAGTGGATGACTGGATCAGAAAGATGTGTACAGATACGCTGTGGAATATTACTTGGCCATGAAAAAGGACAAACGCGGCCCTTGTGCAGCCACAGGGATGGGGCTGGGAGGGGTCATGCTGGGGGAGATGAGCCGGAGAGAAAAGGGAAAATGCCGGATGATCCACTCGTAGCAGGAGGATAAAGGACCCGGGGGTGGGGGAATAATA
>NW_004567178.1:118400-118973 GCF_000260355.1 Condylura cristata | reverse complement strand
CCCCCCACTGGTGACTCAACAAACACCTTCGCGAGAACCTGTGTGAGAGAGGCGGGGGTCTGTCTGTCACCTCGCCCGCTGCACACCGGGTGGCTGCGACCATCTGTGCCCGCGCGCGGTTCCTTTGCGCGCCGAGGTGTGAGCTGCAAGCGACAGCCTGGGCGCGCGCGCGCCTCTCACAGGCGCTAGCTCGGTGCGCAACGCCCTAACGCCGAACCACGTAGCGCCGCCATGTGTCCGACGACGCCACGGCGGCTGGAAAAGCGCGCGTGCGTCCTCAGCTCCCGGGGCGCAGATGCGCCCCCGCCTCGTGCAGCGCAAAGGGTGTTGGACCCCCGCGGCCGACTCTCCTGTCGGAGATGCGGCTGTGGCGGCATCTGCACCTCTGGAGGCTCCGATATCGGGGTGTCTGCGGTGGGCCCCCCCCACCCGGGACCCGTGCGCGCACGCGCCTCCTGCCAGCACGTGCCCTGGCACGTGGGCACCCGAGGACACCCATCTGGCCACCTGGCAGCGCCAGCTTGCCCAGCGTCACCTCGAGGCTCCCCTCCGGATGTGGGGCGCAGACGGGGG
>NW_004567178.1:116977-117880 GCF_000260355.1 Condylura cristata | reverse complement strand
CCCGGCGGAAGGAAGAGAATCGCTGCTCCCGGTGGGCTCCTGGCCCCGCGCGCCCCTGGGGTTCGGTCCCCTGCGGGCGACTTCAAGCGCATTGGTCGTTTCCGTGTCGTTTATGCCGATGCGGTCTTGGCCCTGCCTGCGCTCCCGCCCTGCGCTCCCGCGATGATTTCCAGCCCGGCCGCGCGCGTGTGGGGACGCGGCCTCCGGCGGAGCGACGTTCCCTGCCCGGACAGCTGCCGGGGTCCGGGGGAGGGGTTGGGGCCTTGCCGGGGCCCCGTGGGTGTTGTCTGGACCCGTCAGTCCCTCTTCTCCACGTGGCGCGTGCATCTTCGCGTCGGGAGCCCCCGTCCACCTGTTCCCGGCCCTCGGTGGCCTCCAACCGATCACCGGACACCAGGGACCAACGCTCCGATCCACGAGTGACCGATAGCCAGCACTCCAGTGTATCAGTAAGAAACCAGGACACTGCTGTACCCCAGACACGCCCCCACGCCCCCACAGCCCAGTCAAATAGTCCGGCACACCAGTGGCCAGGCAGAGGCTTTCGGACTCGCCAGCAACCGTATGCGCACACGGACATAACCAGCCACGCCGATACACCCGTAATCAGCAGCGATGTCTAATTCATCGATAAGCACATGCAGACAGATCAGTAACCAATAACGTATAATCCAGTGCACCCATCATCAGTAGCCTGTCAGTAGCTGTCTAACTCACCAATAACCACGTGCAAATACAGCAGTAGCCACACACTGCAACACACCCGAGTCAATAGCCAATGTCCACCTCACCAGTAAGGATATGCACATAGATCAATAGCCAATAACACTCCAACGCGCCCCTGATCGGTAGCCAATGTCCACCTCACCAGTAAGCTCATGCGCATGGATCAATCATGATCAA
>NW_004567178.1:108162-115201 GCF_000260355.1 Condylura cristata | reverse complement strand
GAGCGACGCTCCTGGCCAGCCTCGTTGGCATGAACCGGGCAAAGTGACCCGCTGGCCGGGCACAGGGGACCCGCGTCCACGCTCTGGGCTCCTCTCCAGCCGGACGCGGAAGCCCACGCCACGTGCGTCCACAGCGTGCCAGAGTGGACCGCAGGGCCCGGGCGTCCTCCTGAGCCCGCGGCCAGCAGCGTCCGAGGGGGAGGAGGAGCGCGGGGCGCGAACGCAGCTCTTCAGGGGCTCTCTGCCTGCGGGGTGCTTCTCCCTGGCGAGGGGGCGTGTGCGGAGAGCACCCCGCGAGAGGACCCCGCGGACAGGTCAGCTGCGTCCCTCCCGTGCTGGCGAGGAAGCGCACAGCCCCGAGGACACGGGACAAGCAGCTCAGAGCACGCTGGGGTCGGGCGCACTTGGGGCGCAGTCGGCGCCGACAGCGACCGCAGGGGCGTGTTTGTCAGCGGAAACCTTGGGGTCCGTCTTGCCCACACAGCCGCGTCCTGGGATCCGCCCCTCAGGGCAGCGTCCACTCTGGGCCCCCTGGAGGCCCCGCCCCAGGGGCGGGAGCGCCACGCCCCAATCTCAGGGGCGGGAGAGGCCGGAGAGGACCGGGGCGCACGTGCGTGCGTGCGCGCGGACCACCCACTACTGTGCCTCAGCTTCCTGGGCTCCGAGGCGCAGGCCACGTCTCACAGGCGGGCGCCCCGACACCCCAGCACCCGCCGGGCCCGAGGCCGGGAAGAGCGCCCCCCGAGAAGGCCGGCTGCGGCCCTGGCTTTAGCGGGGTTTGGGGCGCAAACCCAACCGCCAAGGCGGAGAGGCGGCCCCGGAACCCCCGCGCACGCGCGCGCTCCCGTGCCGAAAAGCGAGGCGGTTCTGCACCCAGGCGCGGCCACAGGCCACAGACGCAGCCCCCCAGAGCCCAGCCCCGCAGGCCCCAGCACCCCGCTTGGACGGTTGGTGCCCAAAGCGCCCCGTTGGGTGCGAATGGTCCGTGAAAGCGCGGCAGGAAACGCGTCCCACGAGAACTAGGTGACCGTGGCTCAGCGGCAGGAGCGGGTCTCCCGCAAGCAGCCCAGCGCGTCTTCCGGAGATAGCAACGTGCGGGGACCCGGTCACAGTTCCAGGGCGCCCCGAAACAGGCAAAGGGGCGCAGCGCCAGGGCTTCAGGCGCTGGGCTGGCGGCGCGCACCTGGGGTCTCCGGGCGCGCACCTGGGGTCTCCGGAAACTGGGAGGTTCAGGCGGAGCGTGGGAGGACAGAGGTCTGGGACCCCCTGTGGGGGGGCCCTGGGCTCAAGATGGGGTCACTGATGGCATCGCGTGAAGCCCCCCGCGTGGGCCACGGGCGTGAGCGCAGGACGGCGGAGGCCCGAGGCGGTGAGAGCAGAACACGGTGGAATCCAGGACGAGTTGGGGTGGCCCTGGGGCAAAGCGGGGAGTCCTTGCTGTCGCCCCGAAGTAGCTTTCACGAATACATGCAGCAACCGGCATTTTCACAACACCCAACGTGGAGAGAATTCGGGGTTCTCGGGGGCGAGGGGGGTCTCTCGGCAGCTGAGAACGTGGCTGTGGGCTGGGACCCGGGGGCGTGTCCTCGCGCGGCCCGGGGGCGTGTCTGGGTGCTCCGGGGGCGCCGGCGCACCCCCAGCCTCGGGCCTGGAGCTCAGGGGCGACTGGGGGGGGCACAGGCCCCTCACGGCTCACGCCGGGGAAGGAGGAAGGAGGGGGCGAGCGGGGAGGAGGAGGAAGAGGAAGCCGCGAGGGCCGACGTGGCTGTGCCATGTTATTCTGTTGATCGAATTCTTTTCTTATTGAGGTCACCTTAGTTTACCCGTGATTCAGGGGTACAGTCACCCCTCGCGGATGCATGTCAGCACACCACACCCGCCACCCAGGTCCCCGAGTCCTCCCGACGGGCCTCCCGGGGGCCCCTCCCCTTCCCCGCGATGAGGCTCCGGAGACCTCGCCCACCGTCCCCTTTCTGCAGGTGCATCTCGGTGCCGTTCTGCATTCCGCCCCCGAGGGCACCGTCTGCTCCTTCTCTGTCTCCTTCGGGCTTCTCGTGTCGGCAGCTTCCCCCCCCGTCCCACCCACGTTGACCCACATGGCAAGGGGCCACCTTCTGCTCAGCTTTGTAGTACTCCCCTAGGGGTAGACCTCAGTCCGCTCGCTAGTCCACTATCCTTTTCACGGCTGCATAGTATTCCCCTGTGGGTAGAGCCCCACGACTCGCTAGTCCACTATTCCTTTTTCAGAGCTGTGTAGTGTTCCCCCGCGGCAGACCCCCGCGGCTCGCTGACCCACTATCCTTTTCACGGCTGCATAGTATTCCCCTGTGGTAGAACCACAGCCACTCGCTACTCCACTGTCCTTTTTCAGAGCTGTGTACTATTCCCCTACGCGGTAGACCCCCATGGCTTATCCACTATCCTTTTCACGGCCACCAGCCCACTGTCCTTTTCACGGCTGCATAGTATTCCCCTGTGGTAGAAACCCAGCCACTCGCTACTCCACTGTCCTTTTTCAGAGCTGTGTACTATTCCCCTATGCGGTAGACCCCCATGGCTAATCCACTATCCTTTTCACGGCCACCAGCCCACTGTCCTTTTAACAGCTGCATAGTATTCCCCTGTGGGTAGACCCCCACCAGCCCGCTGGTCCTGTATCCTTTTTCAGAGCTGTGTAGTATTCCCCTGTGGGTAGACCCCGCCAGCTCACTAATCCACTATCTTTTCCAGTGCTGTGTAGTATTCCACTGCGGGCAAACCCCCACCGCCTTGCTGGTCTGCTATCCTTTTCACGGTTGCATAGTATTCCCCTGCGGGTAGACCCCCCCGCCAGCTCGCTAGTCCACTGTCCTTTTCCAGAGCTGTGTAGCATTCCCCTACGAGGAGTGCACCCACCCGCCTGCTGATCCACTATCCTCTTTCATGGCTGCATGGTATTCCACTGCAGGTAGACCCCCACAGGCTCGCTGATCCACCATCCTTTTTTCAAAGCTGTGTAGTACTCCCCTACGGGCAGACCGCACCGGCTTGCCGGGCCATTATCCTTTTCACCGCTGTGTAGTATTCCCCTGTGGGTAGACCCCCACCGACTCGCTAGTCCACTATCCTTTTTCACACCTGCATACTATTCCCCGGCGGGTAGACCGCACTGGCTTGCCGGTCCATTATCCTTTTCACCACTGTGTAGTATTCCACTGCGGGCAAACCCCCACCACCTCGCTAGTCTGCTATCCTTTTCATGGTTGCATAGTATTCCCCTGCGGGTAGACCCCACCAGCTCACTGGTCCGCTATCCTTTTCCAGAGCTGCATAGTATTCCCCTGTGGGTAGACCGCACCGTCTTCCCGGTCCATTGTCCTTTTCACCGCTGTGTAATATTCCACTGCGGGCAAACCCCCACCACCTCGCTAGTCTGCTATTCTTTTCACGGTTGCATAGTATTCCCCTGCGGGTAGACCCTGCCGGCTCACTGGTCCACTCTCCTTTTTCAAAGCTGTGTAGTATTCCCCTACGAGTACACACCCACCCGCCTGCTAATCCACTATCCTTTTTTCACAGCTGTGTAGTATTCCCCTGCAGGTAGGCGCCACCAGCCCGCTAGTCCATTGTTTTCGTGGCTGTATAGTATTCCACTGTGGTAGGCCCATTGTCCTTTTTCAGAGCTGTGTAGTATTCCCCCGCGGGTAGACCCCCACCGGCCCGCTAGTCCGTTATTTTTCATGGCTGTATAGTATTGCACTGCGGGGAGACCCCCACCGATCTGCTGGCCCATTATCCTTTTTCAGAGCTGTGTAGTATTCCCCTGCGGGTAGACCCCACCGACCTGTTGGTCCTTTTTCGTGGCTGCATAGTATTCCGCTGTGGGCAGACCCCACCGGCCTGCTGGCCCCGTATCCTTTTTCAGAGCTGTGTAGTATTCCCCTGCGGGTAGACCCCCACCAACACGTTGATCCTTTTTCACGGCTGCATAGTATTCCCCTGCGGGCAGACCCCCACCGCTCGCTAGTCCACTATCCCTGGCTGTACTAAGCTTGGACGTTGAGCTGTGGCCAGTGTGGGGTACCCAGCTGACAGCTGCCCCAGGCTCCCCTCCTGGGTCTTCCACGCCGCAGGGGAGAACGATTTGCATCTGGAGTCTGCAACAGCCGCAGCGACCCGTGTTCCCCCTCCCCGGGCTGCCCGCAAGCTCAGCCTGCCCCCCGCGCGCTCCCCCAGGACTCAGATGCGGTCATGGGCGCCTGACCCGCCTCCCGGATCTCACTGACCCTGTCCTCAGGCTTCTTTGCAGGGCTGCGGGGGACCCCGGCACCATGTTCTGCCGTCACCCCGAAGCGTCGCCGCCAACGTCGCGTTCCTCGGTGCCCCCACTCGCCCTCGCTCGCACCCTGTAGCGAGGGCATTGACACCCCGTTTGTACACACGCGGTCGGATAATCCGCCGCCAAGCAGCGCCGCCGGGTCGGGGTGAGCCGTGGGCGGGAAGGTGCCCCCCAAAACGGGCAAGACTCAGCGTCGACAGAGCGACTTTGCGACATGTCGTCAGCGGCCGCCCCTGGCCGGCTCATCAATTCCGCGCCCTGCCCCGCCGGGGGCCCCTTGTCCGCGCGAGGGGAGTCGCCCCCGTTTCAAGGTTGGGGAACGCGCTGTGGTCCCCCTGGCGCCCGCCCCCGGCCGCCCCCCACCCGCGTCAAGTCACAGCCCAAGCTGGACGCAGCCAAACGGGGAGCGAAAGTAGCCAGCTGGGTGGCCCAGATGGCCGCTTCCGCGCGTCCCCGAGACGCCCGGGGCCAGGGGTGGCCCCGCGCGCCTGTGCTCGACTCCACCCTCGCCGGGGGTCGGGGCCGGGGGCGAGAGCAGCTCGCAGGTGCGCCTGCCCGAGCTCCGTGCGCACAGCGCGGGGCGCAGGGAACCCCACCAGCTGCGCGCTCCCAGCGCGCCCCAGAGCGCCAGCGCGCGCGCTCCTGGCCCCGCCGGGGGGGTCTCAAAGAGTCCCAAGGCGCCCCGACTCGCGCCCCCACTCGCTACCGCTCCCCGCAGCGCGCCCGGCGCTGGAAGATGGGGCGCGTCCGCCTCCCCAGCGCGTGTCCCTCCGCGCTGACACTGCGCCCGCTGGCCAGGGCCCCCCGCCCCTGCCCCAGCGGCAGGACACAGGCGCGCGGGCCTCGGACCCGCGGGGGGCGGAGCTGCCGCGCCGTTCCTGCCTCCGCACCCCCAGATCCCTGATCCTGCAGCTGGGCTCCCCCGCGCCCAGCGCCCAGCCCTGTTATTAGTGATGCAAACGATCTCTCTCCGTCCCAAATAGGTTTCCAAATGCCAAGCCCCGGGCTAGTCACTCGGCTTTGATTCGCACGATGGGTAATTTATCCACAGGACTCCCCAAAGCCATCTGCCAGACACCCCCACCTCCCACCTCCCAGGGGGATGAGTCACCGCGCTGAGGCTGGCGGGAGAGTTGCGGGGGCCCTGTCGGAGAGCCAGCGACGCGCAAGCCCTCGTTTTTCAGGGCAGCCCGAGACCCAGGAAGGCTTGATTTATGGGGCACCCCCCCCCGACCACAGCCTGAGCCCACCTCCCCCTTTCCGGAGAGGTTAAGGGGGTCTGCTGCAAACACCTTCGCCTGGTTAGACCAGGCCCACCACACGGCAGCAGGCAATTTCCTCGGTAGCTGTTGCAGTGACACGAAATCCCTGAGTTTGTTTCCTACAAAAGCACTTTTATACCCTAGATGCTCAGAACAGGCCCCCCGAGATGGAAAGCGCAGGTCACCCCCCCAGATACGCAGAGCAGGTCTCCCCAACAAGTGCCGAGCAGGTCCCCAAGATGCTCAGGACAGAACCCAGCACCCCACAGTGCTTAATACAAGCCCCACGATATTGTCACAAGAGGCACCCTAAGATGCTCCCCGAGATGCTCAGAACCGGCCCCCGAGGTGCTCGGAACCAGCCCCCCAACATGTTGAGAACATGCTCCCCAAGACGCGCCCACAGCCCCCCAGATATGCTCAGAGCAGGTACCCTCAGGGTATCCACAACAGGCCCCTGGCGCGCTCAGGCGGAACCCCGGGGCGCTCGGCGCCGGCTCCCCAAGACGCTCCGGAGAGTCTCCCCAAGTTGCGTGTCGGGCAGGCGGGCTGCTTAGAGCTGAGGCCGGGGACCCCCGTCTTGTGCCCACGGTGGGGGTCTCACCGCTAGCCTGCCACGGAGGCCACTCGGCCCGAGTCTCCCCGGGGGGGTCCCCGTTCGGCCCTGCAGACACGGAAGCGCACCCCTGTCTCTCTCCCACGGGGCAGGACGCCCCCCGGCCCCTGGCCCCCCACTCCTGGGCTGCGAGGCCCAGGGCCCACTGCCCCCAAACCCCCGCACGCCCACGCCGACAGGGGCCAGGGGACATGGGGCGAGAACGCCAGGGGTCCCCGCGGTGCGCCCGAGGCCCCAGCACCCCACAGCAGGGAAACCGGCGCGTCCTGTTTACGGGCGCTTCGCCCCAAGCCCGTGTAATTACGGGGCGCGCGGCCGGCGGGAGCACCCCAGGATACGGGGCCGGCGGCGGGGAAGTGGCCGCTTCCGCGTCGCGGGACGCCGCAGCTGGGTATAAAAGCGGCCGGCGCCGAGCCCCGACATCGCCTGCTGCCGGCACAGCCTCCCGCTCCGTCCACTCCCGCCGTCCACTCCCGCCGTCCACTCCCGCGCCATGAGCTGCTCCTCCGGCTGCCCGGCCTCCGGCTGCGTGCCCGTCAGCTGCGTGCCCGTCAGCTGCAAGCCCGTCAGCTGCAAGCCCGTCGTGTGCCTGGTGGCCTCCGGCCAGCCCCCCTGCCCGCCCTCGGGGGGCTCCCAGCCCCTGCTGATCTGCAAGCCCGTGCCCAGCGCGCCCGCCAGCGGCAAGCCGGTCATGTGCCTGGTCCCCGCTCCGCCGTCCGGGGGCTCCCAGCCCATGATGATCTGCCAGCCTTCGGGGTGTCCCCAGCCCATGATGATCTGCCAGTCCTCGGGGGGCCCCCAGCCCATGCTCATCTGCCAGCCCTCGGGGGGCTGCCCGCCCCC
>NW_004567178.1:105369-107302 GCF_000260355.1 Condylura cristata | reverse complement strand
CAGCTAATCCAGGACACAGACGCCCCCAGGTGTCCATGCAGACTAGACTGGCTCCAGAAGATGAGGTCCGCCCACCGGGTGGAATATTAGACAGCCAGAGAGAAGGGTGACACACAGCTACTTTAACGAGACGCAAGGGATTCGCGAGAGTGACGCGCGGCCAGTCCGTCGGAAGGCTGATACCAAGCCCTGGACGTTTGCACGGCAGACCAGCCCACAGCCCGTTTCTGACAGACGCTCCAGGCTCTGAAGGGGGTCAGGGCAGGGGCCAGGGGGCGCCAGGGGGGTCGTGGGGAAAGTCCCTGAGGTACTGGCCTGAATACACAGAGTCCATCCGGGGAGCCCGAACCACACAGGAATTTCCGGTCCTGAAAGCTGGCAAAGCCAACAGTGAAGGCGCCAGCGACAGAATTGCTCCGGTTTTCGTAGACGAGCAAGAGCTCCTTCCCAGACCTGACGACTCGGCATCGACCGGAAGCCAGGTTTTCGCTTAGAACTTGGAGAACCAAAATTAAAGAGCCAGCCTGGTGGGAGGGGGAGCTGGGTGCCGGCGCGAGCCGCTTTCACAGCCTCCGGTCCCGGGGTTCAGGCCTCTGGCCACCTGGGCCCCACCGAATGGGACCGGCAGTCTGGCCCCTGGAGCCACCGAGACACCAGGAGGGACACAGGCGGCTGCCCAGCGGGGCCCCCCCGGGAACTGGGAGCTCAGCGTACTGCCTGGGACAGGCTGCCGGAGCTTCCTGGACCCCGGGGGGAGGCTGTGACCTGGGAGCCACGACTGAGTCCATGAACACAGCATGAGCTCTGCACACCGGGAGAGGGGAGATGGGGGTCCCTGGCCCAGAGGCTGTGACTGTTCCAGATAGGGGGGCTCATGGGCTAAGATGTAGTTGGTGCACATGGTGGAATATTATACAGTCAGGAAAAAGGATGGGCTCTCCCCCACCCTCTCAAGAACATGCTGGGTCCCCACTGCTCCATCCTCTTCATCTGTCCCTGGGGTGAGGGGCTGGGGTGACGGACTGGTCACATCCAGGCAGTGGACTGTGCCGGGGAGCCGTGAGGGACAGCTGACCAACGTCCATGCACAGGCTCTGCTCTCTGGCCCGCTGGGCAGCGAGGCCCAGGAAGACTCACCCTTGTCCGCAGAACCCAGAGGCTGTGACTGTTCCAGATTAGGGGACTCATGGGCTAAGATGTAGTCGGTCCACACGGTGGAATATTATACAGCCAGGAAAAGGGTGGGCTCCCCCTCTCCCAAGAACGTGCTGGGTCCCCACTGCTCCATCCTCTTCATCTGCCCCTGGGGTGAGGGGCTGGTCACCCCCAGGCAGTGGACTGTGCAGGGGAGCGGTGAGGGCCAGCTGACCGACACCCATGCACAGGCTCTATCCTCCGGCCAGCTGGGCAGCCAGCAAGGCTCAGGAAGGTTCAGGAAGGCTCAGGAAGGCTTTGTCCTCAGACCCCGGCTGCCCCAGCCAGCCCGGCCAGCCCGGCCAGCCCACAGAGGTCCTCCTCCAGGAATCTCAGCCATGTCCAGCGTCCTCCTGCAGCCGGAGACCGCGTGCAGAAGAGGGGCCGTGCGTGGCCACGGGGAGCGGCCTGCATCGGGTCAGGACCCCAGCGATGCCTCCTCAATCCCAGGGGCGGCGGGAGAGGCTGGCGTGGCCAGTTCCCTCCCCCTCTCCCCCAGCGCAGGCAGTCTGGCGGGACTGGGGACCCAAAAAGGGGGGCCGCCGCGGAGGCGTGGGGGTGGCGGCCCCTGGCCCACCCTGCTGGTGCAGGACCCCCGACTGCGCCACCTCCCGAGTGCTGGGGCTGCAAGATGGGACAGGCTCCCCCTGGGGGGGCGCGTGGAGCCTACCGCCCGTCTACGGGCAGCCGCGTCCCTGACCGACGGGCAGCCGCGTCCCTGACCGACCGCCGGCCTCCC
>NW_004567178.1:102824-104598 GCF_000260355.1 Condylura cristata | reverse complement strand
GGAGGGGGGCCAGGCGCCGGGGGTCCGGCCGCTCCCCACGCGGACCCCAGCCCCGAAGGCCTGGCTGGGCTTTGGGGTGCCCTGCGCGTCTGGGGAGCCTTGTTCAGTCCGCGCACAGTCAGGGCCGGGCCAGGTGTTCCCCGTCCCGAGCGCTGGGCATCCGCCGGGACCGCGGGGGAGCAGGGGAGCCCGGAGCCCCTCTGTGTGGTCCTGGCGAGTGGGGGCGGGGCGGAGCCCCCCTAAACGCCCTCCAGGGTGAGCCCCACGGCCTGGCGCCTGAGCCGAGCGGGAGGGAGTCGGGTGCGTTGGGAGGGAGAGTATGCGGGTGCCGGGCCAGTGGGGGGTGCTGAGCTGGGAGAGCGGAGCGGCTGGGGGTGTTCCCATTCCTGCGGCCACACCCCGTTTTGCGCTCCTCGGGTCACGCCCCCGGGTTTGCCTCCCGCGGCCACGCCCCACTTGCGACCCCGAGATTCGCTTCTCGTTTATGCTTCTGCGGCTTCACCCCCGGGTTCGCCTCCTAGCGCCGCACCTCGGTTTTCACCGCTGAGCCATAACCCCGGGGTTCGCTTCCTGCGGCCACACCCCCATTTGTGCTCCTGAGGCCACACCCCCGGGGTTCGCCTCCTGCAGTCACACCCGCATTTGCGCTCCTGGGGCGTTTGACCTCCGCCACGCCTGTCTAGTTCTGGAACATTCCCTCCTCCTTGAAAGAGGCCCAGAGACCACGTCCACGCTCCGTCTTAGCTCCCCGGTTGCAGGAAGCGTTTGTCGCCTCCCGCCTCTGTGGGCCTCCATTTCCCGGACATTTCCCAGAAACGGGCCCCACAGCTAGTGTCCTTCTGTGGCCGATTCTCTCAAGGACACTTTGTTTTCAAGGCGGACAGGCCCCGTGCCGAGTATCAGCGCTCTCTCCTTTTTCACGGCTGCGTGATATTCCGGCCCGTGGCCGCGCCACTGTTTACCCGCTGTCCGTTGAGGAACACTGGGGTTGTTTCCCGCAGGAAGCCGGCGGGGGGCGCCAGGGCCTGCGAGAGGGGACGGAGAGGCGTCGTCCATGGCATCGGCCCTCCTCTGGGGCGATGAGGATGCTCTGGAGATCGCCACGGGGGCGACTGCACACCACGCTGCGTGTGCTGCATGCCCGTGAATTCCGCGTTTCAGCGGTTGTTTCTGAAGCCACCTTCCGAGTCATCGTCCCAAAGTTCTGCCCGCGGCCACCGGCCTCACTGTCTTCCACAGCGTGGCACCACCGAGCCCCACCGCAGTCCTCGGTCTGCGAATGGGCCTGTCCGGCAGGCGTCCTGCAACGGGGTCTCACGCGTGTGCACAGTCTCCCGCTGATGCGACGTTTCCACGGTTCTCTCAGGTGGTGGGACTGCCAGCCTTTTCGTGGCTGTGTACTATTCCGGCGCGAGATGGACGGCCATTGGCGCATCAGCCCTTGGCCCTGAGACGCGGGAGCCACCCGGAGAAGAGGGAGCCGGGGGGACCCAGCTTGTTCTTGAGGAAGGGGGAGCCCCGACCTAGGGCCCCTCCAGCCCAGCCTGTCTCGGGCCCCGACTGGAGGAGTCACCCCGTCCCTGCCGGGGACCCCGTGGTCCCCTGTGGGGAGCTCACCTGGGGTTCCCAAACCGGCCCTGGGCGTGGACTTGGCCAGGGCTTCCGGACCTGGCCGCAGCTTCCCGGGGACAGTTAAATCTCCCCACCGTTGAGACTAATTTCCAGGCCCGGCGCTGGGGCGTCGGGGTGTGTGTGGGGGGCGGCGGCCCCCGCG
>NW_004567178.1:101284-101769 GCF_000260355.1 Condylura cristata | reverse complement strand
TGACGACGGGGGAGAGGACGACGGGGAGGTGACGACGGGGAGGTGACGACGGGGAGGTGACCATGGGGGAGATGATGCAGGAGGTGACCATAAGGGAGGTGACAATGGGGAGGTGACGAGGGGAGGTGACCATGGGGGAGAGGATGACGTGGAGGTGACGACGGGGGAGGTGACGACGGGGGAGGTGATAATGGGGGAGACGATGACGGGGAGGTGACGACGGAGGAGGTGACGATGGGGGAGATGATGTGGGAGGTGACCGTGGGGAAGATGATGCAGGAGGTGACCATGGGGGAGGTGATGACGGGGGAGGTGCGACGGGGAGGTGACGACGGGGAGGTGATGACGGGCAGGTGACAATGGGGGAGATATGCGGGAGGTGACCATGGGGGAGAGGATGACGGGAAGGTGACGACGGGAAGGTGACGACGGGGAGGTGACGAGGGGAGGTGACCATGGGGGAGAGGATGACGGGGAGGTGACGA
>NW_004567178.1:94771-96965 GCF_000260355.1 Condylura cristata | reverse complement strand
CGCGCCTCATTTCCTGGCCAAGATGGCGTCGTACGAGCTCCGCGCGGCGCCGCCCTGCACGTGCCGGAATCCCGCGGCGGCCAGCAGCGCGCAGTACTGGACGCGCGTCCGCTCGCGGCCCTCGGTCTGCACCAGCATGTTGAGCGAGTAGAGCTGCGTGCGCAGTGGACCTCGCCCGTCCGCGTCCAGCAGGCTCTCGATGACCAGGACGCCTCCGCCTGGGCGGGCAGAGGCGTGAGGCGCGCGCCACCCTCCCGTCTCCATCCAGGACTCGGGGTTTCGCCCCCACGGGGCGCCCTACTCCCGCGCGGGCTGGACGGACCCAAAGCGCCCCGCTCCCCGTCCTGCGGCCACAGCTAGAGGTGCAGGGTGACTGGCCGCTGGCCCAGCTGTGGGGAGGGACCCGAGCGCGCGCGCCAAGGTGCGCGCTGTGCCCCACTGGACATCCAGGCCTCGGGCTTCCCCGGGGCGGCCGGGAAGGACCGCACAGGACAGCTCGGACGTCCCCGAGTTTGCTGGGCTGAACTGGAAACAGAGGCCATCTCCGTCCCAGTTCCTTTCCAGCGAGAGGCTGTCGCCCAGCAGCGCAGACCCCCCTGCACCTCCTTGTGCCCCCACGGCCACCCCGCCCAGCCCCGCAGCCCCCACCTGGCCGGCAGGCTTGATGGACTCTGGCCAGCAGCCGCAAGCACGCCTCGTCCGCCCAGTCGTGCAGGACACGGGCCAGGATGTACAGGTCAGCTTCCGGCAGGGGGTCTTTGAAGAAGTCGCCTGGAACACGGGGCAAGTGGCCTGGTCAGCCGGCGCCTGGACCCGTGGGGTAAGCGGGACCCGGGCAGGAAGTTCTCGGGGTGAGCCGAGAGCCCCGGTCTTGACAGTCCTCGCCCCCCACCCCCAGGCCGGTATGCTCTGCTGTGTTCACGGGGCTGCAGTGGACACAACAGTCCAGCCGCAGAAACAACCCACGTGCCCCAGGACAGAGCGGCTGAATCTCGGGGGGAATACTACGCGGCCGTGAAAAAGGCGAGGTCCTCCCACTCGTGACTCTGAGTGGAATAAGCCAGAAGGAGAAAGAGTCTGGCTAGATGTGGGCACTAGAGGGGGCAGTGGGAGAGGTCCTAGGGCCCGTGGGGGGAGCCCCACCTGCCAGGAAGGTGACCGGTCCTCCCTCGGGGGGTGAGAAGTGCGTCTTGGCTGCCAGCACCACCTCAGGGAGGTCGAACACGGTGACCTGGCACCCAGGGTACAGAGAAAGGCAGTGCCTGGCCAGCGCCCCGGAGCAGCCTGGAACAGACGGAGCAGGCGGTGGGCAGGGGCTGGACAGACCCAGTGGGGGGGTCCTGGCGGTGGCCCCGTGCTGGCCGTGCTGCTGGGCGGGGCTGGACCCAAGCAGCGTGAGCTGTGGTCTGGGGCCACGTGCTGCGTCGTGGTGCGGACGGCCAGCAGGAGGAGGAGGCAGACCGCGGAGGTGACCGTTCCGGGGGGCCCCGCAGGGCACCGGCGTTCTCTCGTGCACCCTGCACCAAGGGGGTCATCGCTAGCGCCCCCTCGTCCCCTCATTGCGAGGTCAGCAGAAGGGCCACAGAGGTCGGGAAAGGCCGGACAGGGGTGCTGAGGGCAGGACAGGCAGGCAGGTGGACCTGGGTGAGGACAGGCGGCCGAGGTGGTCCCGGGGGCCCGGGGTCCAGGCGCCCTCCTTGTCTGCACCGGCAGGGCGGGTGGGTGGACAGTGGTCAGAGTGGGACAGCGGGCACAGACCGACGAGGGGGGCGGGGTGTGGGCGCCCCCTGGAGGACTGGCCGGTGCCCGACGCGCGTCCGTCCCCGTGAAGCCTAGAAGCTCCCTCTGGTGGCCGCACTCACCACCGACGTCGCAGATGAGCGGGAACGGGGACAGGTCGAAGGTGGCCATCAGCCGTCTCCCGTGGACACGCCACACGTCCTGCAGCCCCCGCATGAAGCGCAGCCGCTCGTCCTCGGACCTGGCGCGAGGCCGGGGTGTCCGGGGTGTCCACGCTGTCGGCCGGCCCACACCAGCCCCTCACCCTCGGGGCCACCCACTCTGGTGGCCACGCGTACTCCGGCGGCCCCGCCCACTCTGACGGTCACGCCCACCCCAAACGCCCCGCCCCTCCCACTCTGAAGGCCCCGCCCACTCCAACGGCCTGCCCACGCCACGGCCCTCTCACCCTCGG
>NW_004567178.1:92652-93733 GCF_000260355.1 Condylura cristata | reverse complement strand
CGCGCGCCCTGAGAGCGCGCAGTCCCGTGTCCCCAGCCCCGGCGCGTCCTCGGGCACAGGATGGGGGGCTGAACGCCTGGTGTTTGCGGTCCTCGGGTGCCCCCGCGTGCCCCCGGCCCCAGCCCACCTCACGGCGTCCGCCAGGTGCGCCCAGCACACGTAGGTGGTGCCGCCCAGGTACCGCAGCATGTCCAGCTGGCTGGTGGGGCTGGCCCTGACCAGGTAGGTGCTCGACAGCGCCGTGTTGGCGTAGACGGCTGAAACGCACAGCGCGAAGGGGGGGAGCGGCTGCAGGGGTCCCCCGGCAGTCGCGGGCAGGGGACCCCGTTCTCGCCCCGGGCGCTGGGAGCGCGCGGCTGGGGCTTGTCCTGCGGCAGGATCGGGGGGCGAGCGCAGCTGGAGGAGCGGACAGCCCAGCGCGCACTGTGACCCCGGGGGGCGACCGGCGAGTTTAGTCCACACGGGGGCGCTCTGAGGCCTGGCCAGCAGGGGCGCGGAGGAGGACGCGCTGGGGAAGAGAAGGTGGTGGGCGCAGGTGGACAGAGAGTGGACAGAGGAGCAGGGAGGCAAATGCCGAGAGCTCGCCAGTGAGCAGGTGGATGGTGCCGCGCCTGCTCCCCGCTGGCGGCCGTGTTTGAGGGTCCCCAGCCCCCCGCGCCTCACCCTGCCCGGCCCGCGTCTCCACCGCCAGCAGCCGCAGCGTCACGCAAGCGTCCAGCAGTAACCCGGTCCCGCTGCAGCTGGTGCCCAACCCGGCGGCCACCGCGGCGGCGGTCAGGGGCTCAGGGGCCTGAGCCAGAAGGTCAAACACCCCCAGGTCACAGGCGGCGAAGAGAACCTCGGGGAAGGCAGAGGCGAAAGGGCGGGTTTCAGATCCGGGGAGCCCCGCACTATACAGCCCAGGTGGCCGGAGAGCCGGCAGTTGCATTTCTGGGTGGACACCCCACGAATGGCCGGCGGGGGGGCCGAAGACGTGTTTGCACAAAGAAATCCAGCCCCTTGGCAAGGTGGAAACAGCACAGCCACACCGGGGAAACAGAACAGCCCGTGGTGGAGTACTACGCGGCCCTGAAAAAGGAGG
>NW_004567178.1:88351-89141 GCF_000260355.1 Condylura cristata | reverse complement strand
CCGTCGTCGCCCTTGAACATGAGCTTCATGCCGCGCAGCGCGCTCATGGCCTGGATGAAGCCCGCGTACTCGCGGTACTGCACGTAGGCCTCGAAGTTGAGGTGCCCCCCGAAGCTGAAGGTGTGGAAGTTGCGGCCCGTCATCTCCTCGCGGTACGGGTCCAGCATGGGGATGTCCACGTTGCGGATCTCGCCGAAGCGCTCGAACACGCGCACCAGCACCTCCTCGCTCGGCTTCTCGGCGCCCGAGCCGCGCGGCGCGAACCACTTGCAGGGCAGCCCGGCCAGGTGCACCGTGTCCGGCCGCTCGCCGGGCAGCGTCTCGTTCATGTCCTCGGCGTCGCGGAAGAACGAGTCCCAGTCGTGGCGCGTGGGGAAGTCGATCTTGAACTCGGCCGCGCGCACCTTGAGGATGTCGGAGAAGCCGCTCAGCTTGATGGTCTTGCCGTCCAGGCAGGCCAGGAAGGACTTGACCAGGCTGCGGTTCTCCACCTCGCCCTCGAAGCGGATGAAGTCCATGGTGCTCTTGGAGATGCGCAGCGTGGAGAACTGGTGGCTGGGCACCATGCCCTTGAGCCGCTCCATCACCTCCCAGTTGGAGATGGACTTGCCGGGCTGCTTGAGCTGCGGCAGCGCCACGCTGATGGTCATCTTGGTGATGGGCTTCAGGTACAGGCCGTGCGCCGGGCACAGCTCCACCGCCTCAGACGTGTCGTGCACGATGGTGGCCGCGGCCATAGCAGGGCCTGGGGCCTGCAAGGCAAGCGCGGGGCGGTCAGGGCCGGCGGCGG
>NW_004567178.1:80286-82691 GCF_000260355.1 Condylura cristata | reverse complement strand
CCATCATCCACCATCATCCACCATCATCCATCCATCGTCCACCATCATCCATCATCCACCACCATCCGTCACCCACCCACCCACCAGCGTGTTCACCCTCCACCCGTCTCCCTGCCCCTGCGCCTCTCAATTCTTGCCCTTCCCGGCAGCCAAGGCCCCCCTTGGGCCATGCCTTTCTGTTTCCTCCTGGGCCTTCCCGCCCCGCCTGTGCGGATCACACGGAGTCCCACCCCGTCTCCCCCTCTCAAAGTGCATCACGTAGCATGACATCAGAGCGCCTCCTCGGGCATTTTCTTTTCCTTTTTCTGACCGACCCAAAGAGGAAGCGAAAGTCTTACGGTGCAGGAGGCACAGGACGGCGTCAGCCGCGGCCGAATGATGTCCAAGCTGAGACCCCAGATTGCAGCTTCTCTTTGACGTCATTCAACACAGCCGAGAAAAGCAAAGCACGGAGTGCCGGGGGGAGGCTGAGAACACGGGTTCTGCCGGCGGGGCCGTGAAGGGGTGCGTCATGGCGACCCGCGCCTGGCAGTTCCTCAAAAACTCAAAACAAAATTTCTGTATGACCCAGCAATTCCAGTTCTGGGAACAGACCCCGGGGGGAAATGAAAGCGGGGGGCTGGGAAGGATTTGCGCTCTCGGCTGAGCAGCGTGATTCATCTCTTCAAAAGGAGAAGCGACCCAAGTGTGTGTTGACAAGTTACTGGATACGCAGAGAGGGGTGAGGCCGCACGGTGGAATACGACTGAGCCACGAAAAAGGAAAGGCCTCCAGCCCCCGTTCCAGGAAGGCTGAACCTGGACGGCATCGTATGAAGTGAACTAAAGCGGCCGCAACAGGACAGATCCTATGAGATTCTCCTTGTGCCATGTCCTCGGAGCGCCAGCCTTGTGGAGGAGTATTACTCGGCCGTGAAAAAGGAAGGCCCGTTTGGCGCCTGTTCCCAGGAGGCGGAGCCTTGAGAGTATTGTGTTAAGTGAAATGAATCGATCGCAGTTGGGGAAATTCTGCTCATGCAATGTCCCTGGAGTGCCAGCCGCACGCTGGAATACTATGCAGCCGTGAAAAAGGAAGAACCTGTTGGCACCTGTTGAGAGAAGCATGCACCATGAGGACATTGTTTGAAGTGAAATGAACCGATCACAACAGGACAGAACCTATAAAGTTCAGTGTGTGCCATGTCCTCGGAGCGCCAGCCGCGTGGTGGAGTATTACTCAGCCGTGATAAAGGAAGGGCTGTTTGGCAGCTGTTCCCAGAAGGCGGGACCTTGAGAACATTGTGTTAAGTGAAATGAATCCATCACAGTTGGGGAAATTCTGCTCGTGCAATGTCCCTGGAGTGCCAGCGGCACGCTGGAATACTATGCAGCCGTGAAAAGGAAGAAGCTATTGGCACCTGCTGCAAGAAGCGTGCACCTTGAGGACAGTGTTTGAAGTGAAATAAACCGATCGCAATAGGGCAAATCCTATAAAGTTCGGTCGGACATTCCTTGTGGCGGAATATTACTCAGCCGTGAAAAAGGAAGGGCCTTCTGGCATGTGTCCCAAGAAAGGTGAACCTTGAGGATCTCGTAGTAAGTGAAGTAAACCAGTCACAACAGGAGAAATCCTGTAAGATTCCGCTTGTGCAATGTGCCCAGAGTGTCGAGCTCACGGAAGTAGGCAGCTGACGGTGGGCGCGGGGGGCTGAGGGAGGAAGCTGGGGAGAGAAGAGTTTCAGCGACAAAGAGAAACGAGCTCTGGAGACAGACGAGCGTGGGGATGGCCTTAGGGCAGCTGGACCGTGGACCCAAAAGAGGGAGCGTGAACGTGTGATCCTGCCGTGACACACACCGTGCCCCGCGGCATCAGGGACCTGCCCTCGATGCCCCGGAGACGGGGTCCACGCCCCACCGCCAGCCCCGGCGTCCCTGCTGTGCCTCAAGATGCCCGTGGAGTCACCCGGAGAGGAACTCAGCAGCCAGCGCTGTGGTCCCCGGTCCTCAGCCCCCCGATTTCAACACAGGCGCAAAAGCACGGGAGGGCTGGGCCCACTGAATGCAGTGGGGTCAGGGCTCTGCCTGAGGAGACGTCCTGGGTGACCCCCAGGAGCCCCCACTCTGCCTGTGCCACTCAGTCCAGCATGCTGGACGCCGGCTCCCAGGCCAGAGCTGGGTCAGCTCTGCCCCACTCCGCGGAGGCGCCTTGCTCCAGGTCGCTGTCCTGGCCCCTGGGTGGGCGCTCGTCGCCCTTTGCCGACTGACACGGCGTCCACTGGCCCCTGCAAAGGTGAGGGTGTCTGTGGGTGGGTAAAGTGGTGTGTGGCAGCCATTCGTCTAGCGTCATCAGCCACAGCGGTGTGTCCGTCCGTCCAGCCACACTCCCAAAGCCCCCTCTGCTTATCCACACTCCATCCATCATCCATC
>NW_004567178.1:78739-79696 GCF_000260355.1 Condylura cristata | reverse complement strand
CATCCATCATCCTCCATCTACACATCATCCACCATCCATACACCGTCCATCCTCCATTCAACATCCATCATCCATCATTGTCCATCTACACATCACCCATCTACCATCCATCATCCATCAACCATCCATCCATCATCCATCCATCATCCATCATCCACCATCCATCAACCATCTACCAACCATCATCCATCCATCATCCATCATCAATCCACCATCATCCATCCATCATCCTCCATCTACACATCATCCACCGTCCATCCTCCATTCAACATCCATCATCCATCATCGTCCATTTACACATCACCCATCTACCATCCATCATCCATCAACCATCATCCATCCATCATCCATCCATCATCCATCCACCATCATCCATCATCCTCCATCCACCCATCATCCACCCACCAACCATCCTCCATCCTCCATCCATCCATCCCCCTACCCCACCTCCACCCACCCATAGGCCTACGCATCTCACTACCCCACTCTGCAGCTACATTCATGCCTCTCTTGACTCCAAACCACTCCTTTCCAGCAGGGGGCGCACCCGGCCCCCCTTTCTGGAGGGAGCTCCTGCTCGTCCTGCTCTAGCCCTGAAACCCAGTTCTCCAGGGTCAGCTCATCCCGGCCCCTCAACGCAGACCTCACACCTCTTCTCCCACGAACACTAAACTACGCAGGAGGCCAGCCTGCTGCAGCTCACCCGTTACTAGAATATGTTCACGCCACAACATCTGTGACTTGCCTGGCTGGTCCTGAATCTCCGGCACAGTATGTCCAGCGTGGGAGTCCGGGTCTCCGACCGGCGCTGGGTCCAGTGGCCTAGTTTGACATGGATGTTTGACCAGGTGTAGGAATAACCATGTGTCAGTCCTCAGGCCACGTTTTCTTTCTCAGAAATTGCACTGCTGGAGGTATTTATCCAGTACAATATTCATTGTCCACCATCCACTATCC
>NW_004567178.1:74615-75140 GCF_000260355.1 Condylura cristata | reverse complement strand
TCATCACAGTCCCGAGCAACGCCAGCCCCCCTCCATTTTTGATCCCATCCCCCACTCCACCCCCATAAAATGTCTCTGGTATATAGTTGCTCATCATTATTATTTTCTGCCCCCGTCCTTTACGCTCCTGCTATGAGTGAAACCATCCGGTGTCTTCCCTTTTCTTTCTGGCTCATTTCACTCTGCACGATCCCTCCCAGCTCCCTCCATGCTGCTGCCAAAGGCTTGAGCTTATCTTTTTGCTGGCTGCATAATAGTCCACTGTGCATACGTATGACATCTTTTTAATCCACTCATCCATTTTCGGGCATTTGGGCTGCTTCCATGTTTTTCCAATTGTGAATAAAGCAGCAATAAACATGGGGGTGCAGGTATCTTTTCAAATCGGTGTTTGTGTGTCTTTTGGGGAGATACCTAGGAGTGGGCTTGCTGGGTCGTAGGGAAGCTCCATGTTTAGCAGATTGAGGATCCTCCAAACAGTTTTCCACAGTGGTTGCACCAGTCTGCATTCCCACCAGCAGTGCA
>NW_004567178.1:71630-73455 GCF_000260355.1 Condylura cristata | reverse complement strand
GATGGATGGATGGAGGATGGATGGTGGATGATGGATGATGGATGGATGGTGGAGGATAGATGATGGATGGATGGAGGATGGATGATGGATGATGGATGCATGGAGGATGGATGATGGAGGATGGAGGATGGATGAATGGAGGATGGAGGATGGGTGGTGGATGATGGATGGTAGATGGTGGCTGATGGCTGGATGGTGGATGGTGGCTGATGGGTGATGTCCGGCGGGAGGTGGCTGCTGCACCTGCCCACGTCCTCCCCGGACTCCAGCGAAACGTCCTCCCGCATCCCCTCCGGCTCCCTGGACAGCACCCCTCGCCCTTCTCGCCCCGAGCTCCCCGCCGGCCTGGCGGCTCCTGCGTTTTCTACGAGGGCGCCTTTGGGGCCATGCAGACTTTTTCTTGTGGTTCGACTGAGGTTGTGGGTTTGGGGGAGACCACACACACAAAGCCCCTGCACGTCAGTCACCCGAGAGCGCCCGCTGCCCACCTCAGAGCCCTGGGCCCGGAGAGGCCGCGGAGACAGAGTGGGGCCGAGGCGGCCCAGCACGGGAGGGCGCCTGGGGCGCGGGGTGAGACTGGGGGCCTCGGACGGGCCCCCCGAAGCCGGGGCTGCTGCTGTCTGTGCGCCCACACGCCCCAGCAGTTCAGCCAGGCCCGTGGCGCCCGCGGCCTCCCGGGCTCCGATTTGCTTTCGGTTTCATCGCGGCTGTTGACTCCGAAGCCGCCTCGGGGCGCCGCGCGGCCTTAGAAAGAGGAACCACAGTGGGCGGGTCCCCGAGAAACCGCCCAGCGCGCCCAGCGGCGTCTGGGGTCGGGTGAGGCCGCGTGGATTCAGGAACCGGCCCCAGCGGCGCGGGCGCGGCGTCCCCGCCCCCCTTCTTCTGGGCGGGGGAGAGCGCGAGCCCGCGCCTGTGGGCACAGTGGAGACCCCGATACGCCCCAACTTCACCAACCCTCAGGGCGCTTCATGCCTGCGCCCCGTGGCTCAGCCACCTCTGTCTCCTTCCCGCGATTTCTCGTGGCCCCGCACCCCTCGCCCCCACCCCCCCGCCAGGCCCTGCACCCCAGCCCCCCCTTCCTCTCTGGGTCTCCCCACTCTGGGTACTTCCTGTCAGTGCCCGGCGCTGGTTTCTCGGTGCCCTCCTGAGCCCGCTGTGCTCAAGGTCCACCCGCGTGGTCGTGCAAACCGGGGCTCCCTCCTGTTCCTGGCTGCGTAATATTCCACAGGGGAGGCGAAGGGAGCTGGAGCCCTGGAGCCGCCGTGTGGGGCGACTCTGGTTGGGCCCCTGCGCCCATCCCCTCGCCCTGCCCAGTGCCCACCCGCACGTGCCGGCTGCATCCGCGGCGCCCGCCGTTATTTACACAGCAGACGCTGCTCGGGCTGCATCCCCCCGCTGCGGAACTGAAACTGGGCCCGCTGGAGCCCTGACCTTATTTTTCAGCTTTGAGGGTGAAAAATACCAGCGACAGGGACGCCAGGGCGCAGCTGGCGAGGCCCGGAGCGGGCGGGGTGTGGCTTCCTTTTCCGAGGTGTCTTCTGGGGCACAGACCTGCCCGCCCCACCTGCTGCTGCGCGCGAGGTTCCAGCCGCCTGGAGAGGGCGCGCGCGGGGCCGGGGTCCCCCGCCCTGCTGTGCCGGAGCCGAGACCCCGGGTTGTCACGTTCTGGAACGTGGCCGGTCACCTCGTCGCCCGCGGCTGCGATGGGGACCCCGGGAGCGGGGGCGGGGCGAGAGCACGGCTGTCCCTTCCCGCGCCCTGGTGCCAGGGGCGCGCCGGGGTGCACAGACCCTGCGCAGCGGGGACACCCCGCTAGGCGACCTCT
>NW_004567178.1:69088-70883 GCF_000260355.1 Condylura cristata | reverse complement strand
GGCCGAGCGTGCTTGAGCCGAACCAGGAAAGGGTGGACACGACGCTGCGCCCTGGTTCAGTCCTTGGGGCGCGGGCGCGCGCGCGCGCGGACGCGCACGGACCCCTGCGGATCTCGCTCCGCTGAGCACACGCAGCCGACGCCGGGGAGGCGCCTGGTGCCGCTTGTGGGGTTCGCGCCACCGGGCGCCAGACAGCAGATTCACACAAACGCCCAAGTGTGGTGGGGGCGTCCCTGTGGCAGGTCTGCAGTGAGTCCGCGGGTGCTCACCTCCCCAGCAAGGTGTGTTCGCACCCCACTGGCCCCCGCAGGGCCCCAAACAGCAGGTGCGGGACTCTCCATGGTGACCTGATTCCCCGCTCCCTGTGCTGGGGACCGAGGGGACGCACCCCCAGACCAGAGCCGCCGGAACAATGACCAGCTGGGCCACACCGTGGCCCTGGGCGTGACCGGACTCTCTCTGGGTCCTTCTTCTGCCCCTGGGAATCGGGGTGCACCGGGCACCACCCCAGGGAGCCCCTCCAGCCTGCCAAACCCTCTGGGTGTCCACAGTGCAGCAGGTACAACCTACGTGTCCAGCCGCTGGGAGACGGACACATAGGGTTTGGCCCGTGAGCACGGGGAATATCACGGGGAATATTATACAGCCAGGAACAGGAGGGAGCGGTGACGTGTGCCCTCCTGTGGATGAACCTTGAGAGCGGGATGCCGGGGACAGACCCGGGCGGGAGGGCCAAGCCAGGACCCGAAGCCGGAACGTAGCGGCCACCCGCAGCCGGCGGGGTCGGCCCCGGCCACCTCTGTGGTCACTGCAGGTGCTGGGCGGCCACGTCTGAGATCCCCGAGCCCCGTATTCACACCCAGCAGTGGTCACTGTTTCCCCACCCCGCTGTCCACGTGTCCCTGCGGGTGGTGGACATGCATGAGCCAGAGGGAGCCAGGCTGGGCGGACGGGCAGACCCCACTGGTGCTTTTGGGGTGCTGGCGAGCAAGCCTGGGCTTCCACACATATGTGTGTGCGCACCCCGCATGCCAATATGGGGCTCAGACTGCCCCCCAGTTAGACACCCCCTGGCGTGTCGCTCAAGCCCGGAGGCCACTCTGAGACCCCCCACGTCTCTGGGGTGCTGGGGCAGAGATTCGCACCTGGCCCCTGGCTTGCTTTGCTCAATAAAGTTTTATTGGGACACGGCTTTGTTCGTTCCTGCCCTGGGGCATCTCACAGCCCGTCTGGACAGAGCTGAGCTGTGTCCGCAGCCGCCCAGGCCACTCAGAGGTCAGTGTCCACCTGACCCTGGCAGGCGCGATGACCCGGCCGGCTCTGGAAGGTGCCGGGGTCTCAGGGCGGGTTTGCAGCCGCAGAGGCCCCTCCTGGACACGGGCCGGAGACCGGCTCTCCCTGAGTTCAAACACGCTGGACTCTGCAGCAGCGCTGAGCTTCCTGGGTGCTGACCGCTGACCAGACGATGGCCAGCAGCGGCCAGCAGGTGACTCCCCCCGGGGGCGGCTGCCGCGCCGGGGTCAGCGCAGGGATCCGCGGCCCCTTACACGCGCGCACCCCGCGGGCGCCTGGGTCCTGCCTTGCGGCCCACAGCCCGGCCACGCATGTGGTCAAGACTGTCCCCCACGGTCTCCACAGCGCCGCGTGTCCTCCCGCGCACCCCTTTCGCGGCACTAGCGGGTCCTCAACCGAGTTGCATCCCACGGGAGCCTTGGCGCGCGCCGGCGCCCGCTCGGAGACCCCCGCGCGAGCGCGCGCGCCCCCATTTCTGGAGCATTCCCCAGTAGACCAGGTA
>NW_004567178.1:67236-68233 GCF_000260355.1 Condylura cristata | reverse complement strand
CTGCGTCCCCCATCCCGCCCCCCACTGGGCCTCGGGGCCTTCCGGGGCTCCCCAGGCTGCCAGCCGTGGCTTGGGGTGCTCAGCGGGGCTGGGAGAGGCCCCGAGTGAAGCCCCACTCCGCCCCACCCCGGGGCGCCGCACCCGCCTGTATCTGGCTGCCATCACCTGTGAGCGGGGCGCTGGGTCACCCAGAACCCCGAAAAGTCCCTTCTGCGCGCCCACGTGGGGCTGTTTACTGATAAAGTTTCCCTTAGGGCCTGGCGGGGGATGGAGAGGGTGTCACCTCTCCTCAGGGGCCCAACTCCTAGATTTGGGGGTGCCGTTGGCTGAGCCAGACCTGCCTGGGGCACAGAGGCGGGCGGGCCGGGCCTTGAGGGGCGCAGCGCCACAGGGCATCCCCGAGGGCTTCCTGGAAGAGGCGCCGCTTGCTCGTTTCAGCACTGGAGACAAACGCGGGCCTCGGCGGTGCCGAGCAGGGGGTGCGTTCTGGCTGGGGGAGCCCCGGGCACACGGGCGGGGAGCAGCAAGGCCCAGCAGCCAGCCCAGGACTCCCAGGAGGACGCCTGGGCGAGGCTGCAGCCGACGGGGGAGCGGTGACCCCGGCTGGCCGGCTGCACCCCACACGGTGCATCAGCAGAGCTGGGCCCCAGGCACGGACCCTGCTGGGCCTCGGCCTTTGTGACGGGCCCAGTGGCCCTGGGCTCCCGGCAGTCCTGGTGACAGCTGCTGTGATGGGTGGGTGGGGGATGATGGCTGGGTGATGACAGATGAGAGATGGGAAGGTAGACAGGTACGTAGATGGTAGATAGATAGCTGGTAGGTAGGTAGGAGCAATCTGTGTGTCTGTCTGTAGCTAGACAGCTGTATTTATCTATTTATGGGTTGATAGGATGCATGATGGATGATGGAGGCTGGTGGAGGATGGGTAGGTGGGTGATAGATTGACGGATGGCGATGATTATGGGTGATGGATTATGGAGATAGATGACAGATGGAT
>NW_004567178.1:61271-66746 GCF_000260355.1 Condylura cristata | reverse complement strand
CTGGTGGACAGATGGATAGATGGATGATTGATGGATGGATGGATGGATAGATAGATAGGTGCATAGACGGATGATTGATAGATAGATACAAAGATAGATGGACAAATGGATGATTGATAGATGGATGATTGATAGATGGATAGATAGATGATGCACGATTGATAGGCAGATGACGGATGGATGCTGGCTGCCGGTGGACAGCTACGTGCACGGCCTCCTTAGGCAAAACCGGGCACCCGCTCCCCCCTTCACCCCCGGATGCACGTCCAAGGCTGCTGTAGCAAACCGGCACCCAGACCTGTACCCAGGGGAATCCGCTCTCAGTGCTGCAGGCAGGCCAGAGACTTGACATGAGCGTTGCTGCCCCACGGCCTCCTGCCAGGGGATCTCCCCACCCCGGCCGGCCCCTGGGGCCCCAGGCAGCCTCTGCCTGAGGCCCCGTCCCCCAGCGGCGCCTCAGTGCACACCCACAGCATCTCGGCCCTGCTGGCCCCTGCGTCGTCTCCGCAGGGCGGCGGCCATATTGCATTAGGGCGCCACGGTGACGGACGTGTGTGAGACCCGGGTGTGAGCGAGGGACCCCACAGCCCGTCAGCCCTTGGGGAGACACCACACCCCTCAGCCTCATCAGAAAGGCAACTACCGCCGTTGCCCCCGTGAGCCGCCCGCCCGGCCAAGGACTCCGGGGCTCGCGGGCCGCCGCGGCCTTGAAACCTTACTGGCTGGACCCGAGATTCAGTGCAGAGGCCGCCCCAACGTGCTCACACGTTGCTCAAGCCCCGGTCCCAGTTCTAAGAAGTGTTGAGCACCTCAAAGGAAACCTGTCCTCACCCCGCCCCGCCCACCCCAGGCCGAGCAAGCGCCAACCTGGGTATTTTTTTCCGGCCCTGCTGGAGGCCGGGGTGCAGATGCGTGAACAGGCACGATGCAGGGGGCAGGTGCGGCCGGGCTCATGGGTGCAAACTGGGGTCTGGGACTCTGGGGCCACGGGGAGAAAGTGGACGGGTGTGAAATGCCCAGTGTGGGCTGTCGTCTGTGGCGCCGCCTCGGAGCTCATGTGGATTACCAGGTCTCTCTGTGTGTTGGGGACACACAGCGCCCCTCAAGTGCTAGTTTTCTCCCCTCGGCGGCTCATCGTGAGCGCCTCGGTCACGGGTCCCCGACTCAGGCCTCCAGGGCCCTTTGAGGTCTTCCCCGGTGGGGGTGCATGGGCCCCTCTGGTGACGGGGAGCAGTAGGGTTGGAGGGGTGCGTGTGTCTCCCCAGCACACAGGGGGGAGTCTCCTGGGAGCCCCCAGGGGGACCTCAGCAGTGCTCAGGGCCCAGGCCCGGCCTGCTGTGGATACTTGTAACAGCAGGACACTCGGCTGGCAACATTGTTGCAAAGCAGCAGCAACATTGTTACAAAGCAGCAGCAACATTGTTACAAAGCAGCAGCAACATTGTTGCAAAGCAGCAGCGTGCGGCGGGGGAAGCCAAAGCCGGGAAGGGAGGCGCATTCGTAGCCCTGCAAACGTTCACCGGGAAGGGACGGAGGGTGTGGGCAGCCCAGGCCTCCACGGGAGAATCTGGGACCCCTGTGGGACCCCTCAGGGGTGTCGGGGCCAGAGACAAGTGCTCAGCAGCTGTGTCGGGGCCGAGGGCAGAAAACAGAGCAGAAAACCACAGTCCAGGAGGGCGAAACGCACGGGAGCTTCCGCCTCTAGGGGTCAGCGGAGGTGTGGGTCAGGTGCCGTCCCTCTGCGTGGCTCGGTGGCCGCATGCTGCTTCCCCCGAGGTTCTGTCCTGGGCTCCGTGGCCTCCCGCGGGGCCGTGGTCTGGTCAATCTGGTGGCCGTTCCCGGGCTCGTGAGCAGCAGCAGCACCGGGGGGGGAGCCGTCTGAGCCCCGTGTGCTCCCCGCTCCTCTGAGTCTGGAAGGACTGTGGGGCGCACTGCTGCATGGCGGCAGCCGTGAAGGGGTGCCCCCGGGAGCCCCCACCTTGCCCCAGTGAGCTACAGCTGCTGTTTCCCTTCACCGAACAGGGCCCCGCGCAGGCATGAGGCCGTTGCCAGACAGGCATGCAAATGATGGCAGGTGGTTCTGCACTGCTGAGACGGGCGCCCCGGATGGGCCCTCGCGGCCTGCTGGGCCAGCTGCCACGGTGGGAGGCTCGGTTCCCATGGAGATGTGAAGGTGGGGAGCAGGGAGGATGCAGGGGGGACCGTTGTGCAATACTGGAGTGACAGAGGAGGAGGGGAGTGGGGAGCAGAGATGTGATGGGATCCCCGGGCAATACTGGTCAGGCTGCCCGAGCTCGTGGTCCGGACCTGCTGCCCGTGTCCAGGAGGGGACACCAGGACGCAGGCACCCTGCCCGTGAGCCAGTGCCGGGCCCCGGCCCTCCGCGGGACACCCCGGTACCCTTCCACCGCAGCCCTTCGCCCGATGAGACGAGGCCCACCACACGGTGGAGGACTTCTGCTCCACTCCAAGTCCACCTGCTTGGAGCAAATCTACAGTGACGCTCAGGGCGGCGTCTCAGGTGCGTCCCACCAAGCCCCGACACGGGAGCCACGTGGCACGTGGCACCATGGTCTCGTGACGAGGGCCCCGGGCCACGCTCCGGCCGCCCCTACGTGCCCCCAGGCCTCACCGGCTGCTAGGTCTGATCTGGCCCCCGATCAGAGTCGCCGTCTCACCCTCCCCAAGTCCCCCATCAGATGCCCCCCTGGGGTTCTCTGGCCAGACCCTCACGCCTCCAGTTAAACACGGGGTATCCGCCAGTGCTCCCCACTTTTCCGCAGGGACAGCCACGTCTGCACCCCTGGCTGGGCCCACACTACAGAAGCTTTGTGCTTCCGCCTCCAAGCTTTGAATGGGGGAGCAGTGCCGTGAGAGCTGGGGAGCTCCGTGCACCCCTGCGGTGGAAGGAGACTTCGTTCTCGGCTCAGTGTGTGTCGGGGTAACGGGGAGACATGGAAATTCGCGCGGCTTCTGTCCTGCTCCTTGGCCAACCCCAAATCCCCACATATCGGGGATGGGGTCACAGGACCCCAGCAGCCCCAGGACTCTTGGGGGGCCTCCTTCATGGCTTGGCGCCGCCCCTCGGGGCGGGCCCGAGACGCCCCACTGTCCTGCTCCCCCTTCCGGCGACGGCTGCGGTCACGGGCGGGGCTCGGTGTGGCCCCGGGATCCGTCGGTCGGTCTCCTCATGTCCAGAGCGCGCGAATGTGGGTGACTGCGGACGTGGAAGTCGTTGTGCAGGTCGCAATGGCTGGTGAGATACTTGTGGGTGCGCCGAGCCTCAGGTGCGGGTCGAGGGACCTCGGGAGAGCTCGGCACCCGGGGCCTCGCCGACCCGTCCAGTCGGGGTCACGTGCACCTCGCCTCCTCCCGCGGTCACCTCTGAGAGGCCATGTCCCCGGTGAGCGGCCATGAGGAGGCTGGTGTGGACACACCGACGTCATGCTAAGGACACCAGGGTGCCCTGCACCTTGCGGGCACGACTGTCCACCGCACAGAGTGGCTGTTGGGGTGCCAGCCACCTCCCCACATGTTTCGGAGGATTGGACGCCCTCGGAGTGGACGCTCGGCCCCGTGAGCGTAAGTGGCTGGACTCTGTGTCCTGACACGTGTCCTTTCAGAGGCGGAAGACAGGACCAGAGAGCTGAAGCTGCAACGGGCGACTCGGACGCAGGGGAGATGCCCCCTTTGAGGGCGCGGCGGGACCCGGCGGGTTTGTGGGTGCGGGGAGGGCGCAGCGCCTCCAAGACCGGGGGACGGGTTCTCCCCCGGGCCCAGAGCCTGGACTTCGGGGTTCCTGACTCGCGGCCTCCAGAAATTCAGGGGTGGACGCTGGTCTGGTTGCGGCACCGGCGGCGGTGATTTGAGGCAGCAAACGGGAAACACTGCGGACGGGTGAATCCAAAGCTGCGATTTCAGGCACATTCGTAGCCTTGGGAAATCCTGCAGTGGCGGCAGGTTCCCTCGGTGGAGCTGCACCCCACCCGCGGACTGAACCCCACAGGGAGTGGGGAGACCCCCAGGGCCTCCCCGGGGCGCCACGGGATGAAGCCACCGCAAAGCCGGGGTCGGTCCCGTCTCCCAGCGGCCATAGCCAGGGGACGCCCGCCTTCCTGACCCCTGGGGGGCCCCTCCCGGACACCCGCGTCCTGGCCCACCTGGGGGGTCTCAGAGCGGCCGCAGGATGGACCGAGACCCCTGTCCCGTCCCCCCACCTGCAAGATGGCCGCGGGGACCCAGGGCAGACCCCGCCGGCCAGCCCACGGCCCCACCCCGGGCTTCCTCGGAGGAAGCTCTCGTGCGGGAGGAACCGAAACTCGTGTGTGCTGCAGACGTGCCGGCTACTTGGGGACCGGCCGGTGCCGATGAGTCACGGTGTAAACACGGTCAGCCGGGCATGACCGGGCCCTTGCCGCCGTGTGCTGAGGTGTCCGGGAAGGACACACCGGCCAGGCCTGAGGCTTTGAGCAGCTTCCTCAGCCTTGCAGGGACCTTGCGTCTCTGCTCTGCGGTTGTGCAGAAAGAGGAACCGTCCACATGCCGGCGGGCACGGAGCGTCCAGCGGACGGACACGCTGTGCCCTGCCGCGGCCAGAAACGCCTTCCCGGCCCCCCACGCGGACGAAGCCCGGGAACCGAGGCCCGGCCCGGTCTCCCCGGGTGAGGCCCCGGGGTGAGACGCCGGCCGTGGCCACTGCAGGGGTCACTTCCCCTGAACCCAGGGTGGGGAGCGCCTGGCCGGCCCCGGGGACTCTGAAAGTCCCTCTCCAGGGAAGCCTCGGTCCCTGGCCCCGGGGTGCCGGTCACAGCGGACACCCGTGACCTCCCAGACGGGGGCGTCCAGAAGCAGCCACGGGGCCCGGCTTGGGGGGGCCGGGCCGGGCCACGGGGTGGACGCAGACGCATCGTACGGGGTCACCGAAGTTGGGGGGTTCCCAAGCCTTCCGGCCCTCGGGGAGATTTCCCAGCTCTGCAAAACCAGCCGTGAGGGTATACACAGCTGGGGTCCCCGCTCCTGCTCCCCTTTTTCGCTCCAGCACCCCGGCATTGCCTCCTCCCGTGGGGTCCCCTCGCAGGACACCCTCGATCTTCAGGGATGCGCCCTGATACTCCTGAGACTCAGTTTCCCCACGTGGAGCGCTGCCCCTCACAGTCAAGCACTACTGGCTCATCCTCCCGGCCCCCGACCCTCCATTTCGTGCCAGGTCTGTGCACCCCTTTCTGGGGCCCCCGGGACGGGAACCACCAGGATTTGTCCTTCTGTTTGTGCCCCCAGTGCCTCAGCGTCGTGTCGTTGGGGTTTGTCCCTGTGGCCGCTGTGCCGGGAGTTTCTTCCTTTTTCATGGCCGAGTAATATTCCGCAGATGCTTACATAGAGCTACCGTGTGACCCAGCAGTCTCTTTCTAGGTATCGACCCCAAAAGGGTTCACAGTGGGGTCTTGGGGAGACGCCTGCTCCCCACGTTCACGGCAG
>NW_004567178.1:60015-60543 GCF_000260355.1 Condylura cristata | reverse complement strand
CCATCATCCATCCACCACCATCCACCATCCATCCACCCACCACCCACCCACGGTCCATCACGCACGCCCTCCCTCCCGCCATCTTCCTCCCCTGTCTGCTGAGCATCAGGACTGTGGGCTTGGCGGCGCCCGGCCCGGCTCAGGTGCTCACTGGCCTTCCCAGCAGGCCCCGCCCCGCCCCAGCAGCCCACTCTTCCCCCGGTGCCATCTCACTTTAACCGCCCCATCCCCGGAGAGCCGCTTCCTGCGACAGACACGGGCCCGCGTTGCACTCGAGATTCAGACCGGCTGCCAACAGCCCGCGCTGTGGGGTGCGCTTGTGAACCAGACATCTGGAGCCCGGGGGGTGGGTGGGGTGGGCAGGGGCCGGCCTGCACCCCGGGACAGCGGCGGCAAGCGTGGCCGTCGCTGGCGCTGCCGCCTCGCAGCCCAGAGATCAAAATCTCCGGCTGAGGTCGGGCCTGAGGCCGCGCCCGGGGCGGGCAGAGGAAAGTGAGCAGCTGCTGAGATCAAAGCGCCCGCGGGTGC
>NW_004567178.1:57598-59915 GCF_000260355.1 Condylura cristata | reverse complement strand
CATCCATCCTCCATCCATCATCCATCATCCACCCACCATCCACCCATTCTGCCTCCTGGGGTCTTGCAGTCCTGGAGCCCTGGATTTCTGGGCTCCTTGTATTCTGGGGACCTGATGTTCTGGCGACCTGGTATTTTGGGGTTCTGGGGGCCTGGTGTTTTGGGGGCCTGGGGGGGTGCTGGTGTCTAAAGACCTGGGCTGGGGCTGCAGCCCGTCCATGAGAGCGGCACATCCTTCGCCCCGTAACGCCACGGGATCGACAGTCACTGCATGTCTAAAACCACGCTACAAGCGCGACCTCCTACACACCCCAGGGAAGCCGTCCTCACCCTGAACTCACCCCAGCTCGCTGCCTGTGTTATGTCGGGGTGAATCGTTCATTCAAACGTGTCTTTAAATGTCTATTCAAAAGTTATGCAAATGCGCTCACCCCAGACGGAAAAAGAGGAACCGGCCATTGTCTCCGCTCCACTGACCGCAGGCGGGTTACTACGCCCGGCCACGACAGCTCCCCTCACAGACAGCCGCCCCCCGAGGCCGGGGACTGTCGCCGGGCTCCAGCCGGAGTCGGGGACCGGGCCGCTTCTCCAAGGGAGACCCCGAGGCGGGCGAGGACCGAGGGGCTGCCTGACACTGACCGCCGTAAGTCACGGACCCCCACGAGATGGGGGGGGCGGGGCGAGCATGTCTCTGTGTTGCAAACACAGAGGGTTCTGGGGGTGTCGTCGGCTGGGGTGCTCAGCTCACATTCCGGGTGCTTGGTGCTAACCCAGGGCCCCCCACCCCCAAGGCCCACGGCTCGTGTGGGGGAATCAGAGAGTGGGCGGAGAATGTGCAGAGGCGGACGGGGGCGGCATGGCCTCGGCCATCTGGGGGCGACAGGGTCACCCCGAGTCCCCGAGCAGGCTGAGGAGTGACCACCTGGCTGGGCAGGGGTGTTAGTCCAATCCCGTCCCTCCTTTCGCTGTGTTTTGTCAAGAATGAGCTATTTTTATGGAGGTGACAATGTGCCGGCGTGGCTGTGATTTGGGGCTCAGGCCCCCGGCGCCGCAGACACTCGCTGGCCCCCCATGATCCTCCACCACCGCCCCTTGGGGCCCCGTGCGCCTCTCCGGCAGTTTCATGCTGAGCTCAGACCTGCAGGGTTTATTTTGGCTCCTTCCTTGGCTCCGTTGCTCGGCATCCCACGTGTGAGTGGAAACACCCAGAAGGTGTCATTCTGCTCCCCGCGATCTCACGCAGCAGCGGTCTTTTTCACGGCTGCGTAGTATTCCGCCGCCTGTACACAGACCGGGTCTCCCTGGTCTCCCCTGAACGTCCCTGGGGACATCAGTTGTCTGCAATGTGTGGCTGCTGTCAGTCACGCCGTAGGGAACCCAAATGGGCCGCACCCTTTTCATGGCTGCATAATATTCCATCGTCTATGCAGAACATGTCTCCCAGGTCTCCCCTGAACGTCCCTGGGGACATCAGTTATCTGCAGTGTGTGGCTGCTGTCAGTCACGCCGTAGGGAACCCACATGGGCCGCACCCTTTTCACAGCTGCATAGTATTCCCCTGTCTATACACCCCCTGTCTCCCAGGTCTCCCCTGAACGTCCCTGGGGACATCAGTTATCTGCAGTGTGTGGCTGCTGTCAGTCACGCCGTAGGGAACCCACATGGGCCACACCCTTTTCACAGCTGCGTAGTATTCCACTGTCTATACACCCCCTGTCTCCCAGGTCTCCCCTGAACGTCCCTGGGGACATCGGTCACCTGCAGAGCGCGGCTGCTGTCAGTCACGCCACAGGGAACCCACATGGGCCGCACCCATTTCACGGCTGCGTAGTATTCCACTGTCTGTACAGACCATGTCTTCCTGGTCTCCCCTGAATGTCTCTGGGGGCATCTGCAGAGCGCGGCTGCTGTCAGTCACACTGCAGGGAACTGAAATAGGCTGCACCATTTTCACGGCCGCATAGTAGTCCACTGTCTATGCAGACCCCGTCGTCCTGGTCTACCCTGAACTTCCCTGGGGACATCGGTTATGTGCAGAGCGCGGCTGCTGTCAGTCACGCCGCAGGGAACCCAATGGTCAGCACCCTTTTTCATGGCTGTGTGCTATTCCCCTGTCTATGCAGACCAGGTCTCCCAGGTCTCCCCTGAACGTCCCTGGGGACACCAGTTATCTGCAGAGCGTGGCTGCTGTCAGTTACACGGCAGGCAACCCAAATGGGCCACACCCTTTTCACGGCTACGTAGTATTCCACTGTCTGTACACCCCAGGTCTCCCCTGAACGTCCCTGGGGACACCAGTTATCTGCAGAGCGCGGCTG
>NW_004567178.1:49713-50429 GCF_000260355.1 Condylura cristata | reverse complement strand
AGCGCGCGCGCGCCCGGCCATGGAGCTGAACCTGAGCGGCCCCGACAACGCCACGCTGCTGATGCTGCGGGACCCGGCGATCGCCGTGATGCTGCCGGTCGTGTACTCGCTGGTGGCGGCCGTGAGCATCCCGGGGAACCTGTTCGCGCTGTGGGTGCTGTGCTGCCGCATCGGGCCCACGTCGCCGTCCGTCATCTTCATGATCAACCTGAGCGTCACGGACCTGATGCTGGCGTGCGTGCTGCCGTTCGAGATCCACTACCACTGCAACGGCCACCACTGGGTGTTCGGCGTGGCGCTGTGCACCGCCGTCACCGTGGCCTTCTACGCCAACATGTACTCGTCCATGCTCACCATGACCTGCATCGCCGTCGAGCGCTTCCTCGGCGTGGTGCACCCGCTCGCCTCTGCGCCCTGGCGCCGGCGCCGCTACGCCCTGGGCGCGTGCGCTGCGTGCTGGCTGCTGCTGCTGGCCGCGCTCTCCCCTCTGGCGCGCGCCGACCTCACCTACCCGGTGGAGGCGCTGGGCATCGTCACCTGCTTCGACGTGCTCAAGTGGAACATGCTGCCCAGCCTGCTGACCTGGGCCGTGTTCCTGTTCACGCTCTTCGTGGTGCTGTTCCTCGTGCCGTTCGTGGTCACCGTGGCCTGCTACACGGCCACCATCGTGCGGCTGCTGCGCTCGCGGGAGCCGCACAGCCGCGCGCAGCGCCGGC
>NW_004567178.1:48659-49613 GCF_000260355.1 Condylura cristata | reverse complement strand
GCGGCGGCCCACACGGGGAGACCCTTGACACGGTGCTGCGGCATCCTTGGGTGGACACCCGGGGTGGGGGCTCTGGACGGTACGGCCAACCTGCCCCCCCAGTGCTCGAGGCTCCGGCCGCCTCGGCGACCCCCAGCCCGTGTCTGACTTTCCGTGTCAGTTTGCTGGGGCGACGCACCCCGGCTTGGCCCCGGTCGGCTGTGATTGTGCCAGCAGGTGCTGCTCGGCCGGTGCAGCCCAGGTGCTCGGGGGCGGAACTGGGGAGCCCCGCGGGGGACAGTCCCCTGCCCCGGGGTCCTCTGAGGTTGCACCAGCAAACAAATGCAGCGAGACGGGGGGAAGGAGGCACGTCTGGGGGTCCAGGAGAGAGGGGGTGTGTGCAGGGGACCCCTGGTTTCCCCGTGTGTACGAGGACAGCGAGATGCCACGGCCGGGGGAGCCCTTGCAGCCACGCACGCAGCGTCTCGAGCCCCAGAAGCAGCCGGCTGCTGTCCACCCCCAGAGTCAGCTCCAGGTCACCGGAGGCGCCCGTGGCCTTGAGGAGCAGGAAATGCAAACAACAGCCGCCCCCCACCCCGCCCCACTTCCTGCAGGCAGCTCCGGCCTCTGCTGGCCGCGGGAGGGGGGTGCCAGAGGCACGGGAAGGCCGTGGGGAGCGCCGCCGACCTCACAGCCTGGCCCCGTCCGGCCGAGGCCCTCCACCTGCAGGTGCAGAAGACTCTGCGCCCCGCAGCGGGGACCCCACCTCCGTGTGCAGCTGCGCCAGAGTCTGCACCCCCAAAAGGAGTCCCGTCCCCATGACGTCGTCCCTCGGGGGCCCCCGCACTCCTCGGCCCCCTCCCGGGTGTGCACCGGCCAGTCCGGACGCTGCCTCCGTGCCCGTCTGTCTGCGTCTCCCCCGGAGCGGGGTCCTGGCATGGTCCAGCCCCGAGGCCGGGGCCATCAGCGCTCCCC
>NW_004567178.1:47378-48065 GCF_000260355.1 Condylura cristata | reverse complement strand
GGCACCCCAGAAAGGCGGCCTGAGCGCCCGCGGCGCGCGGCCCCCTCCCAAAGCCGCAGCCTAGAAAGCAGGGGCCCCGGCAGCCCCCGGCCTCGGAAACCCCCAGCCAGCGGGGAGACCGCCCCGGGGGGGAGGCTGCAGCCTGAGCAGACACGTGTGAAAAGCCTCAAACCACGCACTCAGCTGCCGGTGCCGGGGGTGAGGCGTCGCGGGGGGCGGAAGCCGCGGGCCAGCGCGCGCCCCCGACCCCGGCAGACCCTGCGGGACCCGGGGGGCTGCGGCCCCCCGCACCGCCTCCCCGGACGCGCTCCGAGGCTCCGGCGGCGCCTCCTGCGCTCCCGGAAACCCCGCGGGTCCTAAGTCAGCATCTTGATGGAGCTGCGTGGTTTCCCCAGGATCCCACAGTCTGCAGAGCTGTGAGGCATCAGCAGAAAAGCCACAGGCGGAGGCTCCTTGCCGTGCTTGCGTGCTGCGCGCACCACCGGCTCCTGCAGGATGTGGGTGCCCGCGGGACCCGCAAGAGGCCGCCCCACTGCCCTCAGGGGCGCAGACGCGCTTTCTTCCCACGTCAGAAGCTCCCGCGCTCCCAAGACCCTCGCAGGCCACGCCGGGGCTGCCCGGGGCTGCCCGTCCCCGGGGCGGCGGCGACCCCCCCCCGCCCTCGGTGACCCCGCTCAGGGAGGGCCG
>NW_004567178.1:45844-46580 GCF_000260355.1 Condylura cristata | reverse complement strand
GCTGGGAACACGGACAGCAGATAGTCCGGTGCACAGCTGGACAGGAGCCGGGGGGTTCACACTGGAGCACCCCAAGCTGGTTTGATGACGATGTCTGGCGGGGTGTCCCCTGGGGCCCGAGGTGAAGAGGAGAAGTGGGAGGTGAGGGCTGAGGTAGAGATGGCTACTGTGTGTCCATCCGTCCACCCACTGACCTGTCCATCCTCCATCCACCCGTCATCCATCCATCATCATCTACCCGTCATCCATCCATCATCATCTACTGTCCATCATCCTTCATCCATCATCATCCATCATCCATCATCATCCATCATCCATCCATCCACCGTCCAACCATCCGTCATTCACCATCACCCATCATCCATCCACCATCCATCGTCTATTCTCCAACCATCCATTCATCTATCCATCATCCATCATCCATCCATCCATCATCAGCTACCGTCCATTATCCTTCATCCATCATCATCCATCATCCGTCATCCATCCATCTTCCACCATCCATCATCCATCCATCATGCATCCATCATCCGTCCATCATCCATCCATCATCCATCCATCATCCATCCATCCATCATCCTCCATCATCCTTCATCATCCATCCATCCATCATCCATCCTCCATGATCCATCCATCATCCATCCATCTATCCGTCATCCATCCATCATCCTTCATCCTCCATCCATCCATCTGTCCATCATCCACCATCCATCCATCCACCCATCCTCCATCCATC
>NW_004567178.1:37857-40746 GCF_000260355.1 Condylura cristata | reverse complement strand
TGCGCGTGTTACTCCGCGGGCGACTCGCGCGCGCCCGTCCGTGCCGTCGGAGCATGACGGGGTGACCTGACGGGAGCCGCGTCACATTCGGGGTGACGCAACAGTCACACACCGCCGCGATGCGCCCGACGGTCCCCACTTGCGGTGGAGAAGTCACCGCTGGCCTCTTCCGCCGCCATCATGACACAGACCCGCAGTTAGAGCCGCCGGCCGGCGTCGGAGGCGCGTGACCCGCGCACCCCGCCTCTGACGCGCACCCCAGCTATGACGGGTCACGTCACTGTCGTTTGGGGCAGAGAAGTCGGGTCCCCGGTACCGGGCAACGGCCTGTGGGAATGACCATGACTGTCCTTTCCTTAAGGTCCAGCCCCTCGCGTCTTTTACGATTTATTTTCGCGTCTTTTACGATTTATTTTTGCGTCTTTTACGATTTATTTTCGCGTCTTTTACGATTTGTTTACTTTATGCTTGTGCAGAACTGGGGTACAGGCCAGAGGTGTGGGGTGAGAGGGCTCCCCAGAGGCAGAGCGGGGAGCAGGACAGGCGGGTCCCCTGACACCCACTGCGGAGAGGGCAGCGGGGCCAGGAGGGGCCTGCTGCAGCCTGGGGTCACTCGCTGGCCAGGGGTGGACTCGGGGCCACAGCGGCGGGGAGAGCCGGACACGGACCCCAGGCCCCCCGGGAGGCCCCGCCATGACCACCTGTGAGGGACAATTAAGTGGCTGCCCTATGGCAACGTGTCACGGAGCCACAGGCGATGACCACGGGCGACAGGCGCGTCCCGGGGCTGCACGGAGGCTCCGGACCGTGGTGCGTGTGTGGCCGCGGTGTCTGCGTCCTGCGCCCCCACCCTTGACCGCCGGCACTGGCCGTGGAGCATTCACGCAGCCACCACGTCCTGTGGCTGGCTGAGGCACCCTGACAGTGAGCGTCGCCACCGCGGTTGGTGACACGCAGCCAACGCAGCCCATGTCCTGCCACGGCGCGTGACACCACAGCTGGGTATCATAATCCACCCACGGACGCAGAGCTCACTGCGCTTTCCCGCCACGGAGCCTGACGGGTCACGGACCTCAGGCCACGTCACGGTGGGCGTCTGTCGCCTCTGCTGCGGCCCGACACGCGTGGGCACGCACAGTGGGGTGCAGCCACGCGCCCGTGGAATATTACTCGGCCAGGAACAGGGAAGAGCCGTCCGAGTGGACCTGGACCCCCAGGGCTCCGCTTCTCCGGCCGTGTCCAGGACAGAGGCGGGGGGCAGGCGGGTCTGCGAGGACGTCAGCGCCAGCCCCGCGGCCCTCTGGGCGTCTCGGGGTCCGTCCCTCTGGTCCTTCGCCCCCCTCTGGACACAGAAGTGCGTGTCCGGGGCCCTCATGCCCACAGAGCGTCTGGGTGTCTTGCAGAAAGACCTCCGCACCCCTGATGTGGTCATCGGCGCCGACACCATCGTGGTGAGTGTCCGGGCCCTCGCCGTGTCCTCGGGCCGGTGAGGCATTCGGAGTGGCCGGAGCTGGGCTCTGGGGTCCTGCTGTCTCCCGAGCAGGTGTGGACCAGGCATGCTCACCCCAGGCACCTTGTCTGAGGTCGCACCATGGGCGGGGGGCTGGGGGGCTCAGACAAGCCACGTTGGGGAGCCCACTTGTGTCCCCTGCCCTGCTGGGGGCCCCCCGCCTGCCCCGATGTGGACATCAAGTCCAGCCGGTCGGCCCCCGGTTAAATGTAGTTAGCGGGTGAATGGCGTGTCCACTCGCAGGGGCTCAGCTGCGGCCCCCAAATTCCCCGGCATCCCAGGATGGGGTTGTGCTGGCTGTTGGGGCTACAAACGGATGACGGAGTGACAGTGAGGGCCTGGGGTGGTCCCCAACCCAGGGTGGGGTCCCTGTACGAAGCGCAGGTGAGGACGGACGTGTCCATCTGCGGGGACGCAGGGCGACCACCGTCCACACCGGGAGGGAGTCCGGAGGCGCCACCTGCCCCGGACATCAGCCCCTGGAGTGCGGAGACGCTTCGGGGCGGTGAGCCCGGATTGGGGGGTTTTTCGGGGTGGTGCACCCCCCAAAACTTGAAGACGACGTTCGGAGACGCCTTGCAAACACCAGCCCAGACCACGGACAGTTTCAGACCAGGGAGATCGAAAATAGCCCGAGTGGCCGTGGGAAGCTGAGGGACACGCAGATTGTGGTACATCCACGCAGCGGTGGAATATTACTCGGCCAGGAACAAGGCAGAGCCGCCAGTCACGACCACGTGAATGACCTCGACACCTGACGGGCAGGGGGCGAAGCGCACACGGTGTCGGGCCCTCGAGAGGGAATGTCCAGAGCCGGCCGGTCCGTGGGGACGGGCAGCGGGCTCGCTGCAGGTGGACCCACCCAGGCTTTTCCGAGGCCGTCTGGGACGGCCGGGGCTGTTGGCTGCACAGTGACCGGGCCAATGTTACATGGCCGTCACCTGCATTCTTGGCCACGGCACAAGCGGTGGGTCCTGCGGCCGCCCCCCACGCCCCGAGACCACCCTCTGTGCCCCGTTGTCCCGCAGACAGTGGACGGGCTGATCCTGGAGAAGCCGGTAGACAAGCAGGATGCTTACAGGATGCTGTCCAGGTGGGTGCTGGGTCCTCCGGGGGGCAGCCTCGGCCAGCGGGTCGCAGCCCCCTCCCAGACCCGACACCCCTCGTCCAGCGCGGCCTCCCTCTGGGTGGGCAGTGGGCAGCGGCCCCCAGGGGACGCCCCTCGTCCGGCGCGGCCTCCCTCTGGGTGGACAGTGGGCAGCGGCCCCCAGGGGACGCCCCTCGTCCGGCGCGGCCTCCCTCTGGGTGGACAGTGGGCAGTGGCCCCCAGGGGACGCCCCTCGTCCGGCGCGGCCTCCCTCTGGGTGGACAGTGGGCAG
>NW_004567178.1:36553-37307 GCF_000260355.1 Condylura cristata | reverse complement strand
TGGACAGTGGGCAGCAGCCCCCAGCGGACCCCCCTTATCCGGCGCGGCCTCCCTCTGGGTGGACAGTGGGCAGCAGCCCCCAGCGGACCCCCCTTGTCCGGCGCGGCCTCCCTCTGGGTGGACAGTGGGCAGCGGCCCCCAGTGGACACCCGTTGTCCAGCGCAGTCTCCCTCTGGGTGAACCGTGGGCAGCAGCCCCAGGAGACACCCCCCAGACCCGATCCCCCTCGTCCGGCGGGCCTCCCTCTGGGTGGACAGCGGTCACCAGGAGCTGTCTCCGCAGGCTGAGCGGGAAGGAACACAGCGTGTTCACGGGCGTGGCCATCGTCCACTGCTCCAGCAGAGGTACGGCCGCCCTCCCCTGCTGACCGCCCCGGTCAGTCCCTGTCACCGCCCCCTGGTCACTGTCCCCAGGGGCACTGTCCCCCGCGGGCTCTGCAGCCCGGAGCCGCTACGAGAAGCCTCTGGAGCAGCCGGGCGGTCGGGAAGGCCGGGGGGAGGCGGGCGGGCCGGCCGGGCCTCAGCGGGCTGTGCCTTGCAGACGGCCAGCTGGACACAGAGGTGTCCACCTTCTTTGAGGAGACACGCGTGCGCTTCTCCGCGCTGTCCGAGGCGCTGCTGTGGGAATACATCGACAGCGGGGAGCCCATGTGAGTCCCGCGCGCGGGGCGCTCAAACCATCCTTGCAGGGCCCCAAACCATCCGTGCGGGGGCGCCCAGCGTCCAGGCTGCAGCGTGGGCAGCGGCGCCGCTCC